>NW_022985206.1:179863-243575 GCF_010093535.1 Lindgomyces ingoldianus
GTGCAGGTGATGGAGATGAGCAAGAAGAAACTCGGGGCCGACCATCCAGACACGCTGACGAGCATGAACAATCTCGCATTCACATGGAAAGGACAAGGCCGTGATGAAGAGGCAATTAGACTCCTGGAAGAATGTGTTTTGTCACGCACGTGTGTGCTAGGACATTTTCATCATCTCACAGTTAATTCAACCGAGGCACTAGCTGGATGGAGAGCAGAACAATCGGGCATTGATAGGGGGGTTTCATAGTAGTAATAGATCAGCCATTGTAGGAAGATTGATATCAATGCATGAAACGAAAGTGAAGCCGGATGTGGCTTAAGTGTACACCCCGTGAATCGCTTATACGGGCCTTACTTGAAAGGCACCGCGAGGCTTGGGGAACTCAGGCATTAAAGCCGCTGACAGTATTAAATCTAAGCTAAGCTGCTTTTAGCTTTTTGATACAGTTAGCTAGATTTTGTTAAAATCCATAGATGAATTTCCAGTCGCTACAACTCCATATTTATCTGTAGGATTGGCTTCTTTCTCTCGGGATAGGACGATCACGTACCTGACTACAGTATAGAGGCCTTTTAGCAGGATGCATTAACTGGACAGTGGTCGCGAGGTTTCGGAAGTGAAGCTGCTGCGCTCAAGGTGAATGGTAGCGTTGCACGGTAAGGAAGGGCCATTGTTAAAATATGATAAACATAGTCATTAATTTAGGATTCAAAGCCGCTATCCTGAGAACATCTATCTCTTTAGCTGGCTGTTGAGCTTGTTGTGTTGGAAAGCTATGGCGGGTTTTCGGCACGCAGTGAGGGACGTTAGTGGTTACTATGTTGGACGAGGGGCTTCTCACGCAGGGGACTGTTGTCCGTGCGAAGGCACGCGTGCGATCGCGGGGCTTACAGGACCACACAGAGTCACAGACGAACAAGGAACAGTCCTGAGTTGCCTCCACATCCGCCACGCCCCTACGGGCAAAGCGTACCTATACTATCTTAGTGTCCAGGCTTGGTGTGGAGCAGGAGTGAGACTACCATACTTGACAAGATCCCGGAGTCTTACTCTTCCCACAGATTCTGGGATCGCACAGGACGTTTTCCCCCGTACTTCCACCACACCCATAAGATGAGAACAGCCCTAATCTACCACCAAATGTGTGGACTCCTTCATGAGTCCCTTGTGTGTTCTCGAAATCATCTAGCCAGCAAAATGAGAGAGACCTGTCATTGTAACTCGGCTTACTTGGAAGTTGTGTCCTCCTTCGAGAGATAGGTTGATCCTGCTAGTCAGATCCCACGAGAAGAATCCCTGTTGATATAAATGACGACGATGAGATCAATGAAATTGCAGAGTACATGATTTGGACAGTTATACATCGTTTGATCTGCGTGACTATGGAGCCTACTGCTTTGTTGCGCATACAGGGATTCGTGCTTGCTAGCGCCCCCTTGTCACATGGGCTTGCTTGCCGGGATGAAGAATAAGCACGGTCCTGTTGCGCAATGTATCCTGCTTCTTAGACAGAGAAGCAATATCTGAGTAAGGACATGTACAGGAGGTTCCGAGGTGGCAAAAGGATTGAGCGCTTTCCATAACTGTTCACCTGGCCCCTATCCAAGCGTCTGGGACTGAAAATGGGTTGTATAGTTGACTTGATGGCTGCATACTTCCGCTACTTTTGACATGGGGCGTCACTGATTTGGGCTTTCTGATGATCGAGCGTTTCTTGGAATCTTGGCTGAAAGTTATATGGCCAACCTCAGTTTTCGAGGTTAGCTGAAAGTACCCAGCGACCTTGCCGGATGCCCTGTTCCATTTTGCTCCTTTGGTATTCATTTTACGCGCCCGAAATGCAGGCAGAGTTATATGACGCAGAAAATATACAAGCATATGACTGTTTGCTAGGCAGTATGTCTATGATGAGGAAATAACAGTTCATGGCTAACTTACAATAGAGGTATCACGCTTGTTCTCAGTCAATGACCTACGGTCATTTTCCTTTACTAGTCTCCCAGTATTTTGCCTCAGTCATTATGTTCATCGTCAGTGTAATGGGAACTGGCGAAGTTGAGGTAAATATTCGAAAGCTGCAAACAGGAGTTTGTATCAGTGCACAAGCCAATGTTTTGAAATATAAGAAAGGTGATGCATGTGTTGGTTGTTGGTTGTTGACTAAATCGCGTCAAATCGCGTTCCATTTTGGTACGGGAGTGTTCCAAACTGATGTCTTGGCACTATATAATATGGCTTGTACAGCCTCTACGATCTTCTCCTCACCTTTATTTGCTACTTTATGCAAACTTCTTCGTTATGAGCCAAGCTCTGTGGAATCAAGATCTTGGCGTCTTGCAGCTCCGAGGATCCTTCTTGCGAAAAAGCTCCACGCGCTGCTGAAGGAACAATCCCTCGGTTGGAGCGCCGTTGAACCGATGGATCACATAACATACAATAATGGCCCAGATATGCGTGACATGCTATGACAATAGAAAGCATTCAGCTCGTAGAATGCTTATAGGGTTGAACTTCTAGCGTGTAAGAGGTAGATGCGTAACTTCAAATTTTCCCTCACACATATCTATCGACTCATCCACCACTCTTCCCTCCACACGTCACCCTCCCGCAATCTCACCCAGACATCCAAATTACTCTCCCACCTCATCTACTGTGTCCAGCATCTATATGAATCAATCGCCTCCCACGGTCCCTCATTGCACCTCCCGGACGCCACACTACAACAATACGTATTGCACGGCGGCAGCCCGCAACTCGAGATATAAAACTCGCAACTGCTGGTCCCCGGCGGTGGCACCCATATGTCGCACAATTTCGTGTTCTTCCAGCCGCTAATATGGATGCAGCCGGTGCCCGTCGTCTCAGTCTGCTAGTACTCGCCGTTTCAGCCGTACGAGCGGACGACGGGGTTGGCATATGCGGCAGCGACGAGGGAGGGGAGGGCAGCGGAGATCTCCATGACGACGGCAGTAGATTTTTCGACGAATGAGTGAGGTATGGTGGAAAGTGGTGGAGGTGAGGGAGATAGCGGAGGAGCGACTACTAGGGATAGATGGATGCGTGTATTTATCTTGAGCTGGATCTTGGTTTGCTCTTTGTCTTCCTTCTTGGGGCTTCTACATTGCGTCTCGTTGTACGTAAATGCGAACGCTCGAGACACTATACCTGCCTTGGTTGCAGACACCAAATGTACGCCCCCAGCATACACACTCCACTGGGAAACATTCTCCCTACAAGGGTGCAGCCACAGCTATTTTAACAATGTGATAGGCGAATCCGCATTCCTTACGCCTAGATCATGCGATGCAAGATATTGCACACAACTACCAAAACCGGTGACATATTTTGTAGCTAGTGCTGCGCCCAAGACAAGGTCGTGCCTGTCCTTCTTAAGGTCCCAGTTATGGTTCCCATAGAGACCCTGCTCTAACATTAGTTGACGTGAGTTGACGTTAGTTCCAGGCTTTGGGTGGGTTCTAAGCCTGGTACCCTGCCGAGCATATCTTAGCCGTAATCGACTTGATAAATGCTTATGGTGGCAACTGCGCGCACCCTCTTCGGAGTTGGCTCTAAGTTATGAGATGTGGAAGCATGAGAAAAGAAATTTCACGTTGAGGATATAAGTGAGTGATTGCACCCCTGTGGCGCGGATTCCTGCTATAGCGTCAAGTATTGCCGGTGCACAGGAAACGAGTGTTGATGTTCCGCTGTGGTGACAATATTCTGCAGTCACGAGACGTTTTCTCAGGCGACATCGCGAATTGTAACAGAAACCGAAAGCTCTAAGAGATCCATTAACCCACCCTTGAGAGCGGTTTTAGAGAAAAAATAATAGAGTTATTGATTGAAATGTTTGCGTGATTCTGACATTTTAGAAGGCCATCCTTCAGAGAGCAAAGAAGCGGCCTTGGTATCTAGTAAGTTAGCCATTGAGCCCACTTAATAAGCACCAACACACAGTTGGCCAATTAGGTAGTATAGCGCTAGAGTCGCCTTGTCTCGCTTTATTGCTATCATGCATATATGATAATTAAGGTCTTCTACGATGGTGTGCGCGGATTCAAGCGCTAGTACGTGGATGCTTTGCCGATGTCACGGCAGAATTTGAGGTGAAGGGGGCCTGTGGCGGTGGATGCGGGGCGGGTAAGGCTGGCGCCAGCGCGAGAAGGGTTGTTTTTAGGTCGTGGTTGCTGGAGTGACAAGCGAGCCCAAACAAACGTGCATGCAGCCGAACTACCCGCAGGACCAGCACCGTCGAAGACCTCATCCCCACGCAAACTCGACATCTCCCACAAGACATAATCTCCAATTGCTTTCCGGCTGTGCTGCCCTGCCTTCTTTGCTGCCGTTCGAGACAATCGACTCGCGACGCTTCTCACCTCAATCTTTAACTCTAAATTCACACAACACACGGATTCCCGACGTCCTAAGCGACGCTTGTCGCAATGGATCGTCCATTGACACCTAATGGTCGCGGTCCACCGCGATACAGAGGACCTCCAGCGTATACTTCAGCGGATGACGAGGATGCAATGCCAAATCATCAGCATGGAGGTTCAACGATGCGCTTATTAACGAATGCGGAGGAGACCTTTATGTATGTTCCAGCTCAGAGCTCTCCTACCTGTCTGCCGTGCTCCACATATGGAGGCTGTATTTTCTACAAGAATTTGTTTACCGTCTAATAGTACTCCTGTAATTTCTGATTCTGCTTCTCTTCTCTCGGGGTTTAACAGCGCTGCGGCAACTGTTGGCGACTGGGGCTCTGCCTCCGATGCGGGAAAGCAAGCTGCTGCCGAAGCGGCCATTGTCGACCTGCTGCGTGAGGTAGAAACTTCTGTCAACGGATCTTCCGACAAGTCCTCCAGTCTTCCAAAAAGAAAGACTCTCAAAGTGCGCTTTGTGCCAAAATATTCTCCTATCAATATTTCTTCTACTTCTATTGCGAGACTTTCTCCAGATCGCCTTTCTCCTTTCCAACGAGCTCGATCTACTTCTCCTGTCAAGAAGGCAAAGGACCCAGGCTTACCTGTGAATGCACCGCGCAGACCACCATCACCTTTATCGCGATCATACCACCCGTCGACAAGCTCGCTACCGCTTTCGAGAGCGCCATCAGTCATTGATACTGCGCCAAATATTCCACCGCCAGAGAATGACTCGCCATCATACGTCCCATATCGTCGACCCGTATCTCCAGAACGAGCATCACCAGCGAGACCATACTCTCCAACAAGGACATCTGCGGACTACGTGAGGCCCCCAGCGTCAAGTGTAGCGTATGAGCCAGCAGATCTAAATGGAAGCCCAAGGCCAGGAACTCCCTCGTCCAAGTATGGGGGACGGCCAGGAAGTCCGAAGCGACCGCTACCTCCCGCGCCGTTGTTCGCTGGCGGTAGGCCCATCTCGCGCGATTCAAATGTGACCATAGATGCATCGACAATACCAATCACCGATGACGATGTCTTCACCGACATTAATGATCGGCCAGAGCTGCATGCTCGCGACTCGTACATGACGGATTCTACATTTGCGGATGAATTCCCTCCAGCGGATGATGAGAAGGAGGAACACTATGGTCCAGCACCAGAGGGCGCGCAGACCCGTCGTGGAGCTCGGTTAGCGGTCATGTCGAAGAAGGAAGTGCGTCTCATCAACGGGGAATTGATTCTAGAGTGCAAGATTCCCACCATCCTGTACAGTTTTCTACCACGCCGCGATGACATCGAGTTTACCCATATGCGCTATACCGCTGTGACATGCGATCCGGATGATTTCGTCGACAGAGGCTACAAACTCCGCCAGAATATTGGAAACACGGCCCGGGAAACGGAGCTGTTTATTTGCATCACCATGTACAATGAGAATGAAATTGACTTCACAAGGACGATGCACGGCGTCATGCGCAACATCACGCACTTTTGCTCACGCACACGGTCCCGCACCTGGGGCAAAGACGGGTGGCAGAAGATCGTCGTGTGCATCATTTCTGATGGTCGACAAAAAGTCCACCCTCGGACTCTTGACGCGCTTGCAGCGATGGGATGTTACCAAGACGGCATTGCGAAGAACCACGTTAATCAGCGCGAAGTCACGGCTCACGTGTACGAGTACACAACGCAAGTCTCCCTGGACTCCGATCTCAAGTTCAAGGGCGCTGAGAAGGGCATTGTCCCTTGTCAAATGATCTTCTGTCTCAAAGAGCGCAACCAAAAGAAACTGAATTCTCATCGCTGGTTCTTCAATGCCTTCGGCCGTGCCCTGAATCCTAATGTCTGTATTCTCCTCGATGTGGGTACAAAACCTGGTCCAAAAGCGCTGTATCATCTGTGGAAAGCCTTCGATACCGACTCTTCTGTCGCAGGCGCTGCTGGCGAAATCAAAGCTGGGAAGGGGAGAGGATGGCTGGGCTTACTGAACCCCCTCGTGGCCTCCCAGAACTTTGAGTACAAGATGAGTAATATTCTCGACAAGCCGCTGGAATCTGTGTTTGGGTATATCACGGTGTTGCCTGGCGCTTTGTCCGCGTATAGGTTTCATGCGCTGCAGAATGATCATACGGGTCATGGACCTTTGAGCCAGTACTTCAAGGGCGAGACGTTGCATGGTCAGGATGCGGATGTGTTCACAGCGAATATGTATCTTGCTGAGGATCGTATTCTCTGTTGGGAGCTTGTGGCAAAGCGGAGTGAGCAGTGGGTGTTGAAGTATGTCAAGAGTGCGACCGGCGAGACAGATGTACCAGGTAAGCATTCCCAATTCTCCTCTCATCTCATCTCCTTCAATTCCACTAATCCTCCTCCTTTAGACGCCGTCCCCGAATTCATATCTCAACGCCGCCGATGGCTCAACGGCGCCTTCTTTGCCGCTGTCTACTCTCTCCTCCACTTTCGCCAAGTCTGGGCCACCGACCACACTATCTGGCGTAAAACCCTCCTCCACATCGAATTCGTCTACCAATTCGTATCGCTTATGTTCACCTTCTTCTCGCTCGCAAACTTCTATCTCACATTCTACTTCATCGCGGGTTCACTGGCTGACCCCAAACTCGACCCCTTTGGCCACAACATTGGAAAATACATTTTCTACGTGCTGCGCTATACATGCGTTCTGCTCATCTGCATGCAGTTTATCCTCTCAATGGGAAACCGCCCCCAAGGCGCGAAAAAAATGTTCCTTACCTCCATGGTCGTGTACTGTGTCATCATGGCATATACAACCTTCGCCTCCATCTACATCGTCGTAATCCAACTCCGCGACCCAAAGGCGCCAAAACATATCGGTAACAACGTATTCACCAATCTCATCGTATCAACCGCCACAACCATCGGCCTGTATTTCCTCATGAGCTTCCTGTATCTAGATCCCTGGCACATGTTCACCTCCTCTGCGCAGTATTTCGCCCTCCTCCCCTCATACATCTGCACACTCCAAGTCTACGCTTTCTGTAATACGCATGATATTACGTGGGGCACGAAGGGCGATAATATCGCGAAAACGGATCTTGGGGATGCTAGAGCGAAGAAAGCGGGTGGTGGGGTTGTCGAGCTAGAGATGCCGAGCGAGCAACTGGACATCGATTCCGGGTATGACGAAGCGCTAAGGAATCTCCGCGATCGCGTGGAAGTCCCCATTCCAGGGACGTCGGAGGCCCAAGCCCAGGAGGATTATTACCGTGCGGTGCGGACGTATATGGTTGTTGTGTGGCTAATATCTAATGCTATCCTCGCGATGGCGGTCAGTGAAGCGTACTCCGGCTCCTCAGTCAATGATAACTTTTATCTAAAGTTTATCCTGTGGGCAGTTGCGGGACTGGCGTTTTTCCGCGCGTGCGGGAGCAGTGCATTTGGCATTATCAATGTGGTGAATAGCGCCGCCGAGGCAAGGCTGAAGTGGCAAGATAAGATGAATAGTAAAACGGGACTGGGAGGTGGGAGGGGGAAGAAGTTTGGTGGGGGTTGGGGAGGCGGAGGCGCGAGTTGGTGGAGCGGGAGTGGGAGCTGGATGAGTAGTAAGGTTAGTAGTTGGGCGCCGAGTTCGTGGAGTGGGAGTAGGAGAGGTTGAGGAATTGTTCGGGAGATTGGAATGGTTGTGAAGTCGACTTGGGAATGGATTTGATAGGGTGTATCATGAAGTGTAATGATTCATGGCTTGTGGTATTGGCGTTGAGGGGCTGCTTAGATACCTGTTTGTGCTAGGTAGGTATTCGGGCGGCAATGAAAAGGTCTTCTCTTCCCCACTCTCTTAGATTCGTGAATCTCTGTGGGATGTTACACTATGATGAGCAGACGGAAACGGTAAGAGTGTAGTATTAAAGCGCAAGGACGAAGTTTAGGAACCTTACTAGTAAGAAAAACAAATCAGGATGGTATATCTCTTTACCAATTTACAGCACCCCTAGCCGACAAAGAATAACACATCAGACATCTCTAGCTCCCTGTCTTCAAACCTAGAGTGAGATCCTTCCGTCTTTGCTAAACATATCGAATAACTAAACCCACCTCTTCTTAGACCTCAACACATCCTTCATTCCAATTTCCGTTGTCCTTTAAATCAGTCATTTTACACCCACCCCTTTCCATCAAATGACAGAACGATTACTCAATCTAAGATTCCTGCCCGTGACTAGTCATGCGTGATCCCCCCAACTTCCTTCCGTTGTCATCAGAGTGACGTGAATTCGCAGTCTTAGGATGATTGATCGGTCAGTAACTGGCTACATCAGGGAAGTAGTGGTTTCTGAATTGGGCTAGAAGGGTAGAAGGATAAACACTTGGGGACTTGTGAGGTACTTCACCGAGGTGGGGGGGAGTTTAGAGGGACTGGAGGGGTTGAGGACAAGTTAGTAAGTAGTAACGCTAGATGGATGAATGAAGAAAGCAGAATGTAAGCCGGGCGTTCGATTCGGGGGTGTATAATGAGATGGATTTCTTTGGGGCTATGATACCTGCTCAAGGACCTTCATGGATGAATAGATTTGAGTTCTATCATCGACTGTTGAGCATCATTCCTTGCTCTTCTTACTAATATCCTCACATATAATCTCTCATAGCATCGCCCCTCACCCCCAATCACCATGTCTACCGAATCAATTTCACCAATCACAATCCCGCATTTCGACTCCCCCTTTGTCCTCGCCTATATCCGCGGCCTTAAAACCATCCCCCTCCCCAGCGAATTCCTAACCCAAATCCATGCCTTCGGCAACAGCCTCGTCGAAATGCACATGTAGAAAGACGAATGGAATGGATGGAACCGCATCACCGGTGTCAAATGCATTCGCGCAATCGTAGGTTGTCTAGGCACAAGCTAGCCCCGTACCAAGGTCGCGGCATTGGTAGATGGAATGGAGCAAACGCGTCCAACCAGTTCCGTTGAGCAATGTTACTCCCGTGGAGCGAAGTTGCCGTGGGAAGACTTTTACCGCTCTGCCGGAATAGATAGTACTGCGTATTCTTGCACCTTCACAATCCTCGACGTCAAGGCTGGGGAAACCGTCTTGGTCGGAGGAGCGAGCGTCGACAATCAGTCAAGCGGCGCTGGATTTTGCCGCGAATGCTGGCGCCAACGGTACAAGCACAACTCGCTGCGCCTCACGGTTTCCCGTGCTGGAAAAATGGGCGCTGTTAAGGTTAATTTCGAGAAGCTGGATCTCGGTGCACAATTCTTTCTGTCGACGTCTACGCCCTTTGGTAATGTCCTCAATCTAATCGGCAGCTCCGTCCGGCAGCTCCGTCCTTATTGTATATATTGACCTCACGTGGCCGTTTAGTCGTATCCTGCAGGTGGGCTGGCTAGGTAGACTAACGCCGGTCAAGGATTTAACCCGATGGTGGAGAGGAGTTCGAGGTAGCGTTTTACTTGTTTCATAGTATGGTACTTGGAAGTATGGAGTGTCCGGCGGAGGGGATTTCGTTGCAAGAGATTGTGAGGAAGATTGAGAGAGGGGAGTGGGAGGCTAAGTGGGAGGAGATTGAGAAGCTGCATCAGTTGTTAGATAGTCATGACGCTGTTGGAAAGATTATTGCTAAGGGCTAGAGGGTTGTGGGAAGTGGAGGGGATACATTGTGAAATTAGCCAATATGTAATACTAGAGCTTTAGTTAGTGGCATGTTAGTAAGGGGAGTATCCTTACATCCACGATGCAGTACAGCCAAACACTTTCGCATCTTAGAACCTGCCAGTGAGAAATAGCTCTCTGGAAGAATATTATAATCTACCGGAAAGTGAAGAGCTCTTAGGACTATCCATCACCCTCCTTTCCCAACAAGCACTCCCCCAAAATACCTCTCTACCTCCTTAAACCCCTCCCCACCCAACTCTCCCACAAATCCTACATACTGATCTGGCCGCGTAACAAGCACACACCCTGTCTCCCTATCAACCCCATAATTCCCATACGCATCCCCATACCCCTCATGGTAGCTCTCATCATCCACAAACACGCTATTATAATCCCAGCCAGAATGCTCGTCAAACGGATGCAGGACCTCGGGGAAATCTCGCAACAGCTCTGTATCCGTGCGTTTCGCCGAATGCAGTGTTAGAACATCAATGTTTGTATACAGATGCGGTTTCAAGAATGTCGAGGAAGCGAGGGCGCCGCAGAATGCATTGAGGCGCTCATTCTGGGCTGGCGAAAGTACGTTTCCAGCGAAGACGATAAGCCGGAAACGTCCATCACTCTTCAACCGCTCTTGGAAATGCCAAGGTCGCGCATCCGACTGGTTCAACACTTTGAAACTCGGGAACCGCATTCCCATTAGCACCTTCTTCGCCAACTCTTGCTTCCCGCGGACCCTAGATGCGGAGACATCAGTCCCATCTCCTTGTTGTGCGGCATTACCTTCTTTAGCAACGAGCATGCTAGCGCCGTAATCAACCGACAGTCCCGATGCGAACAGGTTCCCTTTAATGAACGCGTCTTTGAAATCAGCCATGCTAACGCCACTTTCATCCATGACATCCTTGGCCGGTCTACCGGAAAACAGCCGTGAGAATTTGTGGTCAAAGTTGATGAGGTCCTGTGCAACGCGTCGTCGTTCACTCTGGTATGTTTTCAGAATCTCGGGTTTCGCAATCCCTTTGACAACGAGACCGAGCTTCCAGCCTAGGTTGAACGCATCTTGCATACTGACATTCATGCCCTGTCCAGCCTTTGGTGAGTGCGTGTGGACTGCGTCGCCGGCTAGAAAGACTCGGCTTCTGGAGTCAAAGTTGGTGCCGACACGTTGCCCAATTTGATATGCAGTCCACCAGTCGCAGTATTCGTACGTGATTTTATAAGGGGAGAGGATCTTCTGTGCTGCGGTGATGATGGTGGTTGGGGTGATTTGGGATCTGTCAGCACGGCCTGAGGCATCGGGCTTGATTTCATTGAGTTGGATGTAGAGCCGCACGAGCTTGTTTTCGCGGGGGATAACCATGAGAGAGCCTGAGGAGGCGCTGTGGACGGCACAGCGCATCCGGATGTCTGGGAAGTCGGTTATAGGGATTACATCTGTGCACTGTTAGCAAATCGAATCGCTTACGCTTCATCTTCCACGAACTCTTCAAGGGAGGTATGGAGAAGACATACCAAGCACACCCCAGATAAAATCTGTCGGTTCCCCTTCTAACTGAAACCCCAGCTGCCTCCTCGTCCAACTATGCGCGCCATCACAACCCACCATGTACTTTGCTCTCACAACCTCCGCCGCGCCTTCTTTCACCTGACTCTTTCGAATCAAATCATCTGTATCATCTTCCGCAAGATTGCTTCTAAACATCCCATCCCTGACATCATTTCCGTTTCCATTACTCTGCTGCGCCGGCGTCGCCTCCTCTTCTGTCAAATGTCTCAATGTGACTTTAATCGGATAGGAATCAGCCGAGTGGTTATCGCACAGGGTTTCGTCGATGGAGAGGGACTCGGGGAGAACGGCGCGCTCGACCGAGATGGGGGGGTCGGAGTACTTCTTGATGTGGTCGAGGAAAAAGCGTTCGATGCGGCCTTGATGTAGGACGATTTGCGTGAAGCGGGACAGACCGACTGGGACATCGGGGATACGATCAGAGCGACGTATAGTACCGTCCGCACCTGGGTTCTACGCATGGTAGGCAGTGAGTGAGTGCTGGGCATGAGAAAGACGTTGCGAGTGTCGTATAATAGTGGGCAAATGACATACCCACATGCAAATCTAATAAACCAACCCGTCAGCGAAAGTCCCGAATTCCAAGTACTCCTGATCACAGAATCCGACGTTACATACCTCAATCATATGATTTGCCTCTTTCCAAGCCCGATCCGCAAACCCAAAGCTATCAAAGATTTCCAAACTTCGCATCTGCAAGCCATCAGCCTGACCAGAAAAGATCTTTGTACTGCGTTTGTCCACGATTCGAGCATGGATTCCGCAGCGCGCCATCCATGCTGCCATCATCAGGCTGCAAAAGTTCCTGTCAGCCTTGTATCCCCAATCGTGGGTGTTGGGAGAGTAAACTTACCCGGCAGGTCCGGCGCCAATGATAAGCCTGTGACGATTTGAGATTAATTGGGGGAAGTAAGGGGTAGAATTGAGGGCTTACACGTCGCATTTCGATTCTGGAGTCGATGGAACTGTCATTATGCAAGGCAAGCTGTTGATTTTTCAAGGATTTCTATCGATTTGCTGTCGTCACTCTGTTTTATATGCTGCCCCTCACGAGACGGACTGCAAGAGTAAGACTGACAAAATCCCTCCTCTTGCACCATCAAACGGGGTAGACCGAAATATATGCATCCGCACGGCACAGCTCTACGCCCAGAATTCTGTTCACCGCGGCAATGAACATCGGGGTCCAAACAAACACATCTTTGGTGGTGAGGAGTGGGTCACGGATCCCACTGCGGGCATCTTACCCCACTACGCGCCAAGCGGCCGGATGATGCACTCGTGTTTGGATGTCTCGAGACTAGGGATTGGGTAGAGCGGAATGCAGGGCGAAAGAACGGAATAGAGGGGCGTTCAAAGGATGTGATAAGCGCTTGCGTCGGGAGGCCCGAGGTTGGAGGAGGGGCGTCGGCTTCGGCTTGGGGTTATGCAAGAGCTTGCCCATGCGGCGAGTGTGGAGGAATAAGCGGGGTTTCTATGTTGGGTAAGTCGGGGTAACACGTGCTTGATGAGGAATCTGGAGTGGTAAATATGCTTGAGAGGCGATATTTACGCGATTCTACAACAGGATCATAGGCTTTCCACCTCCTTACGCCCATATTGTAGGGATGGATTAAAAGTATCACGTGGTTCACTTTCATCTCGATACCACCTTGGAAATAACTCTACGTAGTTATCCGTATAATAAATAAAATCGGTAGTGACGTAAATCCACCTTTCCGAAGAGATCTCGTGTTAACAAAGAGGCTTGAGATTCAAAGTATCAATGGGCAAGTGCGGAACCGCAACCGCTGGAGTATCGGAAGACGGCAAGTGAGCGCTAAGTAAGATCGGCCATTTGTGACTGTTGAGCAAATGCTTGTACTGAACCTCGATTTTACCTGTATGCTCACCACAAAGTATGGGCGGATGGAAAGCGATATTTATCGTCCGCGTCCCGGATCGAATGCTAGGGATGTTAGATTCCTTATGAAGAATATTAAAAACGGCCAAGCGCGTGAAGGAAGAGGGAAAGGGAGGAAAGAATGCGAGCTGGCTATAGAGCAGGACTCTTAAGATGTAGGGGTGACCTCCTGGGAAGCGCGAAAGAGAATATGTGAGAGATGAAGAAAAATACACCTTGGACCAACGACGCTGACGCAGTTTGAGTACACATCAATATAGCGCTTAGGACAACGTCATAACAATTGGAATTCCTGCTCCAGCAACTTAGAGATGTGTGTAGAAAACTACACCTCCTCAAGGTGCAAGCTTCACTCCAGAACATTTCAATAATCCTTTCACATCTACCTTCCTCTGATCCCCAGGACATCTCAGCATGACTGCCAACAACTTCGACTTCAAAATCACCATTATGGCGGGGGGAGGCGGCAGAATCGGGAAAGCCATGTCTGAATGGGTTATCAATGTGGGGAAGAAGGTCTTTATCATCGGCAGCACGAATCCACACTGACGCCTACTGTGATGGAAATCGAAGCGGCAGCTTACTACCCATTAATATTAGTTATTAGTGACATCTCGTCGATCCTGGCTTTGTAAGAAAGACCATAGCTGGGTATCCGGAGTCAGCTGGGTATCCGGAGTCAGCTGGGTATCCGGAGTCGGCTGTTTTGTCAACGATGCTGGTTTCCAGAGACCACCCGAGGTCCTCAATGACGATGAGACTGAGTTGCTGAAGAAGGCGGATCAGGAGATCGATATCAACATCAGGGCCCGCTTCATCTGGCTGTCGAGCTACTGAATTACTTTAAACCGAAGCCGAGCGCTGTGGTAGTTAATGTAAACTCAGTGTTGGGCTTCAATTCGATGAGTAATCAACCCAGTGTACAATGGGACAAAGGCCTAGTTGCATTCTGGAGCATGACGCTCCGGACGCAGCTGAAAGACACGAATATTAGGGTGATAGAGATCGAGCCTCCGACTCTAGCTACAAATCTCTACCGAGAAAGGAAAGATCCGAATGATAACAAGAAGATCAAGAATCCAAGAGCGATGTCAGTCGAGGGGATCATTGAAGAGATGACGAAGAAGAGGGGGTGAGAATATTGGGGTGAGAATATTGGGGTGAGGTCGGGTGCTCGGTTCATCCCATAGCAGAAGCAGGCGTTTGGAAGGATTATGCAGAGATGGCGCACCGATTTTGAATGGCAATCGTGCGATGTGTGTCTGAATAATGATGGCTGATGAATTGAAGACTAGCTCGATAAATGAATTATAGAGGTTCGATTTGCTGAATAACAGGGCGATGATTAAGTCATGCCGCAAGAACTGTACGCAGGGACGAGCAGCGACTCGGTTGTTCACTGCGCCTTTCGTCGAAACCGTCTCTGAGGAGGAAAGACGAGAATGGCGCGGACAGCACTTGCAAAGTGGCAGCCCCGCCAAGTGTCTAGCACACGCTACAACTCGTGCACCCCTGTCACCTCTAGCTTTTGTTTACGTCCCATCCCACTTTCGCCGCCTCATTACCTCGACACCCTAAATTCTTCCCAGCACCCAATACAATCCACGCGCAACAATGGCGCCCCGCAATCCCGTCGCAAACATATCCTTCACCGTCGACTCTGCCTCCGAGGACGAAATGGCACGCGACGTCAATTCCTTCCCGACTCCAGACTCCAACACCGAGAACAAGGTCCCGGCGCGCAAAGGACGCGGAAAAGCTGCGCAAAACGCAAAACCTGCACCTGCGACAAAGAAAATCGCGAAAGTGAAGGTTCCGGCGCGTCGAGCTAGTGGCGGGTCTGTGTTGGGGGTCAAGAAGGAAAAGGCAGCAGTTACAAAGAAGTCAGGCCCGAGGGCCGGCCGCAAAGTCCTTGCCGAGCGCCAGAATACGAATATGAGTGACACCGAAGAGGTGGATGAATTCGAAGGCGAGGAGGAGATAGTAGGACCAGTGGCGGAGGTTAAGGTAACGAGGCGGGGACGACCGGCGAAGGCGAAGAAGGTGCAAGAAGAAGATGAGAGCGTGACTGAGATACCTGCACCGCAGAAGAAGGCGCGCAAAGTCGCTGATGCAAAGCCAATTGCGAAGGCTGCGGCTAAGACGAAGGCTGCGACCAGATCTAAGCCCTCGAAACGCGCCTTATCTCCCAAACCAGAAGCCAAGGTTATCCCAGAAACCCAGCCGGAACCGGACCTAATGGACATCGAAGAGTCGATTGAGGTGGACGAGATTCCCGAGACTCTCCCTCCCCCACCTTCACGAGCCACCGCCCGTCGTGCGCCTCAACCATCCGCCAATCAACGTCAGCCGGCAGCAGCACACCGTCGAGCAGGAAGCGCGTCGGACTCAGAGCGAGATCCAGCGTTGAGGCGAAAGCTAGGTGACATCACCAGGAAGCTAGAGGCCATGACAACCAAGTATGAGAGCTTGAAAGAAGTCGCAACATCCGGCAAAGACACGAACTTCGACCAACTGAAGCGAAAGACAGAACAGGCTTCCAAGGACCAAGACGCTATCATCAAGGCGCTGAAACAGCAAATCGCCGAATACCAGTCCCGAACCTCAGACATGTCTGCCATGAAGAAAGACGTCACAAAACTAGAGAAGGAGAATTCTCGCCTCGCATCCGAGAACAAGACACTCACGAGCTCCCTGTCCTCGGCACAGAACGAGAACAAGGCACTTACCGCGAAGCTGGCAGCGGCCCGCTCCTCTGTCCCTCCTGAGTCCAAAAACGTCCCTGGAAGCGCCGTAAAGCCGCGCTCAGTCGTACTCCCCGGTTCTGCGGAAGCCGCCAAGGAAGCACAGCTCCGACAGCTCAAAGAAGACCTCTACAGCGACTTGACCGGCCTGATCGTCCGCGGCGTGAAGAAAGGCAGCGAAGGAGAAGACGTGTATGATTGCTTACAAACTGGTCGCAATGGAAGTAAGTCCGGTTCCCCTCCACCCTTCACCCTCCACTGCACGTTATATTCCACCCTCCCTAGCGTCGCATAACCTAACATGTCCTATTCTTAGCCCTCCATTTCCACCTATCAGTCGCAGCAGACGGTGACAACTATGACGATACCGAGTTCGGGTACTCACCGCTATTGGACGAGAATAGGGACAAGGATCTGTTAGATATTCTGCCAGATTATCTGACTGAGGAGATTGCGTTCCCGAGATGCCATGCCTCGAAGTTTTATATGAAAGTTGTCGATTGTATGACAAAGAAGGTTGTTATTGAGGAGTGAGCTGCTGCAGGCTATGAAAGAGGCTTTGGAGTGTCATGTCATGCATGTAATGACGAGAGTGAAGGCGGAATGGTGATGGGCAAGGTTTGAATTGGTGTTGGGGCGGGTAGATGGGCTGGAATGGACTAGTGCTCCAGGTTTGCTTCGGAGTTTGGGCTGGTTTGGATCGCACGGGTGATGAACGATACCTGGCGTATGGTTAACGATCTTGGACAGCACATGTTTATGTTCCCGGAGTGCTGCTGTGGGTTCTTTTCTAGTATCTGAGCTTAATCCAACAGACTCCTATTTTCAATACGAGAGAGTCGGGGGCCGCGAGGTAGCGTGGCGTGTGGTGTTGCGTGTGGAGAAGTTGTGCAGTTCCGGCGATGTGATGGCTTTTGGTACAATTGCTACTGTATCTACAGTTTTACATTCCCTCACCGGCATGGATGCATCCGTCTATCCGAGAAACTGGTATGCGGCTGGCGGACCTTGCTCATCATCATTCAAGTTCTCCCCAATTCGCAATCTCATCCCATCCATCCCATCCGTTTCCATCCCATCTTCTCCAATACCATCGTCTCCTGTCGTCTCAGCCTAGTGTTTCTCCTCCCCCTGAGCCTTCTTCACAAATTCTCTGCAAAAGCGTTAGCCATCCACTACTGCCTGCATACTCTTATTCCCCCATCTCTTCCCGCTCTCCGCAGTCAAACCGAAAGCGTGGGGACGTGCAACGTACTTTATAAAGCTCTCCTCCTCCTTACTCTTCGCATTGATTGGCGGGCCTTGGTTCGACTCGGCTTTCTTACCGCCCATAGAGAGATATGCGCCGACAAAGGTAGTGCCGAGGGTGGCCATTGCGAGCTGTAAAAGCCCACCGTTAGCGCTTACATATATTGTGGTAAATTCCCCCAGCGCGACTGTTTACAAAATAGTAAAAAAGGATCGTGGTGGAAAAGGAACAGGTGTGGCGTTGATGATGTGAGGATTAGAGTGAGGTTCTGGAGTGGAGCTTTTCTGCGCTCGGCCAGCGGGAATCCGCCTGCACCGAAGAATAGGGTACTCACGACATGCGATCCGACCTGCCGGCCAGCAATCGTGTACATAGCAACCATAATTGCGGTTTCTGGGTAGGAGTTGGGCGGATGGGTGGGAATGGATGGCCAATGGCTGCGGGGAGGTCGGGTCGATGAGGTTGTTGTTCAACCCGCCGGAAGCTTGACGGTTGAGGATTTTGGGATGAGTAAGCAACTACACCAGCCACATATGTGGCGGAGAAATCAGCCACTCGGAAGAAGGGACGTCACCGAGGCGGGGAGCTTCCGGGAGCTCCATCTCTACTTCCCGAACATCGAAACGCGGCAATTCTTTGACCACTATTCTTAATCAAATTGTCTACATTGTAGGATAGGCGCGCATACACACATAGTATAGAAGAGCAAGGATACAGGATTCTCCATTATGGTGAAAGACGACAAGAAACTCTCTGCAGAGGTCGAGGGCATTCCACACGAACGCACCGGTCAGCGTCCCGATTTCTCGTCGCCTCCCCTGAGAAAGGCTTTGCCGAAGGACTTGCAGGATACGTTGGATAGTGAAGAGAAGCTGTGGGCAACGCTGTACGAGGGGAAGTAAGTCATCACGCCCTTCCTTCTCGGAGAGTTTGAAATGGAAGATGCAGCACGCGAGCAACGCCTGGACAACCCTAAATCTCTCTCTCTCTCTCTCTCTCTCTCTCTACATTCTCATCACACACCCAGCACTCTTGCAAATGTGCAGAACGAGCTAACTAACATATTCATCTTCCTAGAGCGCAAGAATCCACAGACACATCTCTCCGCTATGCTGCCTATGCCTCCCGTATCCGCACTATAATGCTCTCTGCCCACCGCTATGTCGCTTACACCTCTGACATCGGGGAATCTTTTCGACCCGTCGCACACCCCTTCCTTGTACGGGGCGCCTACGCCGTCTCCTGGGTGTATCTGACCGGAGATGTTGCGTATGAGGGGTATAAGGCTTACTTGAGGAATCAGCGGGTTTTGCATCCCGAGCTGCATGGCGGGAAGACCGTTGACGATAGCCAGGCTCAGGCGCAGAGCGTTTGGCAAAAGGTCGTGGGGAAACTAGGCGGCGGGGAGAGCACCGCGGGAGTCGGGGTTGGAGGTATTGGTGGGGGGGAGTCGGTACCGGAGAGAGTCCCGGCGATAGAGGACTACAGAGCTGTGATGGCGCAGAGGGCGGTATTTCAGGGATTGGCGAGTATGGGATTGCCGGCATTTACGATTCACAGTATTGTGCGGTATTCAGGACGCGCGATGAAGGATTTGAAGAATAAGACACTGAGGACGTATGGGCCTATCGGGGTAAGTCTAATGTTTCCTCCCGCCGATTAATCTGCTTTCCATTTCCGTATTTTGGTTGAGAATTAAGCAAATCCGAGCTAACTTGGATGGACTTCTAGCTCGGTCTAGCAGCCGTCCCCTTCCTGCCCTACATCTTCGACAAGCCAGTTGAAGAAGCCACCGAATGGGTCTTCTACCATGGTTTCAAGGCTGTTGGCGGACCGGAAGCCGTCGAAGGAAGGCCGTCGATGGGGAATAAGCATCTGAGGTTTAAGGAGTCCAGAGAGGGAGCGGCGAAGGAGAAGGAGCTATGATGACGGAGAGGGTGGTATCGTTATCACTGCTGCTCATGATACAACGTATACCATGGCTTATGAATTGTACACAGTACTCTGTACCGTAGATGGGTGGTATACCATTCATCTCGGCTCTTCTCGTCTCTTCTCGTCTCGCTGCGCGGGCGTTCAGCATGTATATATGAGAATCAGACTCTTCTATAACTACCCCTTTGGAGCTTTTTGTGAACACTTAGCTGCTCGTGTAGAAAGGTGGTGATGGCATCAACACATTCGGGATGACGATTCTGGGGAGCACACATGATTCAAGAGCCCAGAAATGTCAATTTCTTTCTATACCCCGCACACATCTCTAGGAGTCTTCACGAGCTATCCCTTACTGGACGAAGAAGAAGGAGAAGTAGAAAAAGTCAGTTCCATCTCAGCACTGCATCGATGTTGTGCAGCCTCAGTCCCGAAACTAGCATCCCCATTTTGCTTATCATTTCTGGTAGACGGTTCTATTCTTCTAGTTCTCCGCTTTCGCCTAGTAGGAATCCGGGGGCGTGCAACTCACTTTACTCGAGTTGTACGGTACATGAGATCATACTGTCCCAGCCGGGGGCGTACTGTCTACACCTGCCGTCGGCGAAGCTAGGACAGCTAATAACATATAGAATTCCGGACTCTATCGACCTCACCCCTTAGTCTGCAAGGAATGAACTTACAAGTATAGGTGTGTTCACCTCAACTGTAGAACGATATCAAGACCGGATGGACTTCCTTGGAGACTTAGATATTGGAGGATATTGAAGCAAGCATACACGGAGATTCAGGCTCAGATATAACTATCCAACGTTAGTCTGTAGTTAACTTAACGTGTTCTACCCCAAAGCTTACCAAAAATGGGGAAAACTGTACCTTAACAACTCAGCACCGGCGTAATCATAAGTATTAATTTTTAGCCCCCAATCTTCAGTTAAGTTGCTCAGTCTCCATACCATAGTGTCCTTGACCTTCGGACGTTTGCCATTGGTCGCAAATCAATGATCTGGGGCGGAAATCCTCGTCGATTAAAGTCTGGAATTCACTGAACAAGAGACTGCTCCTCGACAAGTTATCGCTTTCAATCAGCTGATATTGTCTCGCGTTTGGGTAGGATACCGCAGAAAGGCACGCCTGAAGGGGCAATTCTGGCACGTCGTACGCAGCTGTAAGGGAGCGTTTGGATTAAAAAGGGTCTCTTTTAAAAGATAGAACAGCACGCCTAGTCTGCCTTCTTTTAAAAGCTGCAGGGGTTGCTGGTGGAGAGGCATGGTCAATAGGATGATAGGAAATTGGCGGTAGGTTTAGTGGGGTGCGCAGCTTCCTGTGAAGCTATTAAGAGCACCAGATGCAAGAAGAATTGAGTTGATTGTTAAAGGAGTGTACCTGAAGGTCTATTTATGTAAAGGAGTATGGTAGAAAGCAGGCTGATTATCAGGCAGCATGTGGGTATAGTAGGCGGCTGTGGTGTCATGTATGCAAGCAAGCGATAGAGCTTGGAGAGCTCCGTAACTGCAAACACACCCCAGGTTGAATGAATTAAAATGAAAGCTGTATACAACACCGAAATATTGGTAGACAATTTGTATAGTAAACAGTTAATGGGATGTGTGAAGCGAATAGGTAGCTATCTCGAGGCACTGTATTCGAACATCTCTTGGGAGAGGAAATCAGAGGTATTGATACACAACCGCCGCTGCTGCGTGGACAACTTTAACAACGAGGAACTTCCCGGAACACAATGCCTCACCGAGAAATCCGGCGCCAATGAAGCCATTGGCAATGGGGTGGCGTATCAGCGGTCAACCACGGTCAACTAATGGATGCTCGTGGGTACTGTCATTGATAATGCCTCCAGTGACGGGCGGAAGATCTCCTTTGGCATGGGGTATGACTATATGCTCGACGTCAACATCGACATCGACATCGAGGATGGCAAACCGTTGCTGATGCTGCCTCAAAGTCCAAGTGGTACCCACACTTATCAAACTAAGATGACAGAACAGAACTGGCAACCCAGGCTCCTTACTAGAATGAAGAGGACGATGCACAGAACTAGGACTTCTAGCACTCCTCAGGCCTTCCAGGGCTTTGCTACCCAATGCTGTATCATCATAAAAAACCGGCCACCAATATCCCTCCAGATGTGGACAGGATCGAGGGATCCATGATTGTGAAATGGACAAATTGCATCATAGTTTCTTAGGAACTGGACTTGTGGAAGGAATTCGAGTGTACAATAAGCTCGGGTGACGGCGGCAGTCGGGCTCCTAGACTTCAGAGACAAACGAGATATGGAGTTGAAAGAACGTGGACGCCCAGGAAACTTGAAAAAGGGAGAACAGAAATGGGGCTCATTCTCAACCCCGGATTGTATCTCCTTTCTCGCCGTATTGCTCCGCTAAGTCTCCTTCGAAGGCCTTGAGCAAGCCCTCACAGCCTCGAAATTCTGCCAAAAGCGAGCACCGAAATATCTACATAGGCGCGGTTCCAACTTGACAGGACGTTATTGTGCGGTTGCCTTCTGAAAAGAAAAAAAAAGGCGCGTTCACGTGCAACCCGTGCCCTCAACACCACATCCTAGTGCCTCTTGGAAAACATGTTTCCTCCACCTCGCAACCCAAACTAATCCTACAACCCACCAAACCTGTCTAAATGATCTCGCATGTTGGACGACATCAACCAACCACCGCGGACATTGCATCCAAAAGCAGCGAATCAAGGTGTATAAATGGCTAGCGCCGGTCGTATCCACGCGTCCCCAAGGCGGACTTTGAGGGTGCGGCGTGGCTGTGCCATATGATTCCGAGCCAACAACCCGCAGACCCACCGAAGTCCTAACTTCCATCATCGTCACCTGAACCAAACCTTACTTCTCACCTCTTCACCTCCTTAATTCTCAGGCCCTTTTTCCTAAGGCTCTAATATTTCTTTTTGGTCCATACAGACGATGTTGTGAAAATGCATCCCCTCACCCTCGTTAGTCTTCTCGCTTTCTTCTGGACAACTATTGGGATTGTTGTCGCCAGTGACACAGTCGGAGAAAACCGCATCAAAGTCTTTCTCTTCGCCGCGCCGGCTTTCTTTCAGGCTTCTGAAGTCGATGCGGGAAAGGATATTTGTGTGTCTTTAGGGAATAATCTGTTCGTCGCATATTTGGAGCGAAAGAATACACGGAGAACTGATTGTTGGTCGCAGAATTGATGGGAAAACCCAATCCATTCTTATCGGTGGCGCTGATGTCGATGCTGTGTGGGCGAGGAAGGATCATTGGAGTTGCACGTTTTATGAGTATGTGATGGATCCTTGCCGCTTTGGCTGGATGATGGATGGATCACGCTAATCAGGGGGTAGTAATTACAACTGCGAAACTGGGCCTACTCGGAACTTGACTTTTGTCGACGGCGTAAATAGCCTCGGAGGCGTGGGGTGGCAAACGAAGATCCACAGTCTAAAATGCGGCGTCGATTCCGATTGAGAGTGAAGGCGCGCCGATGTTGGAATGGAAAGCTGGTCTGTTGTGGTTGGGAGTCTGCTTGGGGCGAGGAAGATGCGAATGTTTTGAGAGAGCTGGCCAGTTTCCTAGTTCTGGACACAGCTCGGACTGTTCAATGACCCTCTATTGGGCTTGAACCGCGTCCCCGAGGATGATCACACCCCCACCTAGCCGACACCTACACTCGACATAACCCGCCTTATGGACTCAGACCCGTAAAGTATCACCACGCGCTTTACACTGCCCATGATGGTCATCTACCCTGGACGCTTACTCGTCGCAAAGCATGCATCAAACCAATTCATACTAGGCTACCCACTGGTCCATCATGCTCACCATTCACCACCAAACCCAAAAGCTACCCTGCATGGCGCGTAGTCGAGACTCGTTTGGATATGAGGGTACGAAAAGGTTGGCTTGGCATCTGCTTATGGTCCAAAAGAAATGTTGCAGCCAAGGGCAGAAGCCTCGGTTCAGCTTCTCTGTGTGAAGGCCCGCTAGGCGAGTAATAATATAATATCAGGAATTGGAAAATCAAGAAGTTATTACTTGAAGAGTATTATGGCTTGTCGAATCAGGCGACAAGAGAGTCGCATAGTAATTTGACACATGAAGAAACACGTAAGATTCTAACGATGTCATAATATCATTATCATGGGTATCACGAACCCAAAACCCAAACGAAAACCAAATCAACGCGATGCAATGTGATGCTGCTCAAAGTTCAATCAAATCCGGATCCCCCACTCCCCTTAGCAAGACAATCGTATTCCCCGTCTGACACGGAGCACCAATCTTGTCACTGAACCTCAGCGGTCTTCCTCCCTCGACGTGGAAGACTCTCAGCTTGTCCTCTTCGCCTCCACCACGGTTGTTCACGTTCTCGACTTGGAGTGCTTTCGCCGCAAGATCGAGGACGCGGCCGACTGTCCAGTCCTTGTTATAGAAGAATTTGCCGCTCGGGTATTTCGATTTCGTGGTATCGGCGGAGGCTTTGACGTGGAGGTATATTCGCTTGTCTTGGGGAATCGATGATTCACCCCTTGCTGTCTTCTTCAGCTCATTTATCTCTTTCAGCCGCTGTGCAGCGGTCTTCTCTTCCTTCGTCTTGAACTTCTCAGCGAAGGCCGCAACCTTAGTTTCTCTAGTATTTTCGAAAGCCCTGGCTCTGGCGCCCCAAGCCTTCCGAAACGACGATAGCGCCGACTTCACGGCCTTCTGCCCCTCGGAAATAGTGGTGGGCCGCGCTCCTATCAGCTTCAAGTTTTTACAATCGTGGTCCTCTTGCATGCGATGCTTTAGGCAGTAGTGGCGGTTGCAGGTCGTGCAATGATTGCCTGGCATGCGGTTCGTATAGATCAGCATCTTACAGCTGGTGTCAGAGCACTGGTGGTCGTGGTTCAGTAGGGAGGGCTTCGGGAGGGATGCATTCGTGCTCGCGTTGAGGGCGTTGCGTTTCCGTGCCCATTCTCCTTCCTTGGGACATTTGTGCGAGGTTTCCGATCGGTGGTCAAGGCAATAAGTCCTCCGAGGGAATAAAGTCAGTAATCGTCTTGTCCCGCTCGTGACGCCCACTTACCCCCGGCAACTCTCACACCGGAAGGGGAGGAAATCAAGTACATGGCAGTAGGCCATCTGGCAGTGGGCGCCAATAGCCTCAACGTCGCCGTTAGACATCTCAGTGAAGCTTTCAGGGGTTGAGCTCGACTGCGACGGGGCGATAAGAATTGAGGGCGTCATATTGAGAACCAAGGCGTTTAAATACGTGAGATGGAAGTGGCGGGAATGAGGAGGGATGAAGTAGGGATGAGAAATCCGACGAAGGATCGAGAATTCTCGACGTACGATCCGTAAGGCTCTGAGAGCTGATGCCGCTCCGTGAGGCTGAGGGACAAACTTCGGAACGAATGCCGAGGCCGGCAATAGACATTTGTCTAAAACGCTTCCGCCTTCCGCCTCACCAAAGTCCCCAACTTCCGAAAACAAACGCGGCAATGATACAGAAATAAAACTTCGTAAAAAAGTTGTATATAAAAGAGATCTGCAAGGCAAATTATTTCTATACAGAAAGGAGTCTATCTTTCTACTGTTGCCATCTCGAAACGCCTGTTAAAGTTGGCCTAACTTTGGTGTTCTTCGCAGAGGGGAAATGAATCAATTCACCCCGGTGAGGCTGGGCGGATTCAGGTGCCAGCATTCTTCAAAGAATGCGATAAAGGACTTGGATTCCTTGAAGAAATTTGCTTCGCCACCATGATGCAACTTGCGACACGACTCTCAGTTTAGGTTGATGACGAGAGGGCATGGAAAACCAAACCCTTTAACTGCAAGAATAAAGCGCGAATATATTTGGCCCGTATCTTGAACTCAACCATTAATTAGTGTTTGTATCTGAGGAATATGGTGATTATTGCGGACTGCGATCCGTAGTCGGCGCGGGATGCTTGAGACAAAGTTGGCGGCTGTGGCCAACCCCTGCTCGCATGCTGTCCACCATTGGCGACTGCCTGCACCTTGAAAAAAGGCACATTTCAGTGCCAATGTCTCTTTAGTACGGATTATTCCTAAGCTTATTCCTTATCCTCCCACTACCCTCCCTAACAGTGTAGGTGGATTATCCTGACGTATGTCTGCGTCGCACCCTATTTACCAGTATCAGCCACTCCCGCGAGATGACTGTATCCGACTTCTTGTTTTACTCCCCGGATCCTACGATGAACCAAAGCTGTCTTGCCGGCTCCTCTCTGTCCCGCTCGAGGAAGCACCCTCCTTTGAAGCACTCTCTTATGTATGGGGAACGCCAGTAAACACTGCTGTGATCGACTGTTGCCGTGGATACTTGCCAATCCGTGCGAATCTAGAAACGGCCCTTCGACAACTCCGACATCGTGCTGAAACGAGATGGTTATGGGTTGATGCTCTCTGCATCAACCAAGAGGACGATAGTGAGCGTGGAAACCAGGTTAGAATGATGGGGCTTATTTATTTCCAGGCTACTCGTGTTGTTATTTGGCTTGGGTTGGACGATACTCAGTACGAAGAGGATGGTGTTTTCGTCCAGGTCCCGGCTTCAGGAGTGTTCGAGACCATTTCAAAAACTGCACAGAGAATCTTTGAAGACATCGAACGTTTTGACGTCATAAAATCGATGCCGGTGGTTACCCTAGATGACCTTGGACGGTACGACATCACCAAATGGAAACACCTTTCTTCATTTATCCGGCTCCGCCCATGGTTCCACCGTGGATGGGTCATTCAGGAGATCGGACTAGCGGGTGATTCCCTTCTAGTTTGTGGATCCGTAGAGCTCGGCTTCTGGGACTATATTATTTTCGTTCGCTGGCTCGTGACTCAGGGCCGACTCCTCTGTACCTTCTTTTGCATCGACGTGAGTCACCAGGAGCTTGCTGCCGAATACTGGCAGTCAGTTCGTATGCACCCAGAATATTTGGAGCATCCCAGTGATTTCCTATCAGTCCTTGCAGGAGCGAGAGGGGTGCAATGTACGGATGAGAGAGACTACGTATATGCCTTTCTAGGGCATCCATCTGCTTTCCAGACTAAACCTGGAGATGCTGATCCATATCTGGATTACAAAGCGAACTATACCAAGCCCACCATCGTGCAGCCGAACTACGCCAAGGCAGCTGAAGAGGTATATATGGAAGTTGCTCAGAAGCTCATCCATCACATGGGCAATCTGGATGTTCTTTGCTACGTGAACCACACCCAGGAGACATTCAATGACAAGTATCCAACTTGGTTCCCCCGCTGGAATCTTACCTTTGCTAAATCATGTCTGGGGCTTAGCGGGGATCACTATTATTCCGCATCTATGGATTCTGTGCCTACCTTCAGTTTTCAGTCCAGTGGTAGCTTGAACCTAAAAGGACACTACATCGATGTCATCGACTGGGTGAATCTCATCCCAGAGGGTTTCGGAGGTGCTTTGTATTCCTCACTTGTACCTGATGGTTCACCGCCACCGGTCCAGGACCAGCTAACATCTCTTTGGAACATGTGGAAGTACCGAGCTTGGCAAAAATACATGTCCCGCACCTCACAGCGCCTTACGCCAGCTTCTTTCGCCCATCTTCAGGATAATCGAAATCGATCAGACTTCCTGTACACTCTCACAGCAGGCTTAATCAACAGGGAGTCTGCAGAAAACAACTCCGAGCAATTTCACGCAAATGTCGCTGCTTTTGAAAGGCGCGTGGCATCGGCCTCCGAGTCCAAAAACACTCTGACACAACCCAGCCACACTAGCGACATGGCCGGTAATGCCACAAGATTCCTATTCGACCTGGAAATACATGCCGAGGGCCGCGTCTTCTTTAGCACAATGGCTGGTCGCATTGGCCTCGGGCATCTTCTAACTAAGGTTGGAGATGAATGTTGGATTATTGCTGGCGCGGCAACGCCGTTCCTCTTGAGACCTTCCGGGGGTGGATGTAAAGGGCAGTCAACGGAAGTAGGGTATAAGATGATTGGGGAAGCGTATCTGCACGGTGTGATGAGGGGTGAAGCATTTAAGAAAGAGGACTTGGTAGATGTTGTAATTTACTGAAGCAGAGGAAGTGAATTTCGAATAATGTCGCATTACGCATATGTGACCACAGCTGCGAATCAAAGTTGCCTCTCAGCGTACAAGCCTTTGGTATGTTGATAGATTGAGGTCATTGAGGGACAAAAATCTGGCAGGAATACAACCACAGAAAGAAAGTGAATGAGAGACGCGGCGAAGCGACAATGTACCAGGTATCACAAGTTACAAGGTCTACTCTCTGTAATATGCTAGTCTCTATAGCCTCTTGCTGTAATAACTGGAAAGGTGCTATAAAGCCAGGTGTTCAATTCCGCACCGTTCAACGCTATAGACCTCCGATGTAACGGCATTAAAATTCCATTCATAGTGTCTTTGTCTGCCATGTTCCTGTCGATGTCCGCTATACCTCGGGATGTCACGCGCTTTGTCAATGATTCTCCGCCTTCACAATAAATGTGGATAGTATATAAAAACGACTAATCCTGGAGATTCTCTTCAGAAACCTCAACAAAGTCGTAAACCCCCAAAATTCAGGCAAAGATATTTAGTGTTTTGAATCGGTCAACATCGGGCACACTCAGACCTACTTATCCCCGCCCGCAATATCTTGAGCATATTCCTTCGACATTGTTTGAAGAGAAAACAATACCATGAACTTTAGCGCACCCAGCAAAAACGAAGCAGCAAGGCCATTATCTGTGACGATCATGTCATTCGAAACAATTCTGAATTAATTACCTAAAAGACGATAAAACCGGTAAAGCATTGCCGTAGAAGGATAAATAGTACTGCAACAATCAGAGGGAGGGTTGTTATGACACAAAAAATTGAGCCGTGAGGGTGGGTATGTAAGAAATGCGATGGTCAAAGAACAAATTCTCATCGTGGGTGGGGAATGTAAGATAGGGGTACAAATCCAGTTCCTCCGTAATGGATAGTCGAAGTAGGAGGTGTGATAGAGACATTAAATTAACTTGATTTCTAGTTTGTATTCATTCCTAAATTAGACGTGTTGTGAACGAGTAACATTCGTCCCTACGTACCAAGAATCCTACTCTACTAAGTAATATTATTAGTTATATGTAAAAATCAGTGCATTTCTTAGCGCTTCCCACAGGATTTTCTCCCCTACTAAAATAGTATAACGTACCTTACATAGGAGTTAGTCACACAAGCGAGTCAGTCACTTGTGCTAAGCCCCTACTAAAACTCCCTTAATTATAGCCTATAAAAACCTACTTTAGCCTTGTATAGTATAGTACAGCATAGAATATTATTTAAAGGCTATTTCTATTACTTACTTACACATGTGTAAGTTATATCCTACTTTATAGCACTATTTATAGCGCCTTTAAGTTGCCTTATGTGAGAGCACTGTGAAGCAGGAAGCATGAAGCGCAGAAGGGGGTACAGGATAGTATTAATAGACAAATCCTTAAGGAGACTCAGGGGTTTGTAAGAGGATATATATATATGTGCTAGAGCACGTAACAGGACATTATGTGCCTAAGGCTAGGATAAGAGCTCTCTAGAGAGAGTCTAAGGCATGTCTAAGTTAACTATAACACAGCTCTTTTTTTTTTTCTATAGGTTGTTCTTAATTCTGTAATTAAATAAGTAAGATTTTATAGTAACTTAGACTAGCTCTAGGCAGACCTACAGTAGAGACTATATAAGTTACACCTAAGTAGTACTTATTACTAGTAACTAAACTTTAAAAAACTTTAGTAAAAAAACTATATTTAAAAAAGTATAACTAAGTAATTTAAAATATTATTACTAGTACTATAGTTACTAATATAAAGTATTTTTATTTTATTAAGTTAAGCTTAATAAGCTTATAAAAGCTAAGTAAAGTAAATAGTTTATAATTAAAAAGCTTACTATTATAAAAGTAACTTAAAATTATAACTTTTTTTTTTTACTATTTTGTTAAAGCCTACTTTTAAAAGTTCTAGTTTTTTTAAGTACTAATAAATTAGTGCTTTAAAAATAATTTTATATATAAAATACTTAAAAATTATCTATACATAAGCATAACTACGTCTATACACGCGTATAGCTAAATTAAGTTGCCTAAAACGTTAGCTATCTAGCTACTACGCTAAGAGCTAAATGTACTTAACAACCCTCTTTCTTTATATAAAAAGAGAGAGTAGTAACGTACTTTATAGGCAAGTTGCTCACACACCTGAGTTGCTTACTTTTGCTAAGACCTTACTAAACTACCCTTCCTACACTAATGCATTCCCTACAACACTACTTAGACGCGCTAAAAGAATGTTAGATACAGCTTACACTCTAAGCTTTTAAATAAGACATAAAACTTTTAAAGAAATGTGCTATAGCTATGTGTAAAGTTTTATAAAAAATAATAAATAACTATAGCGCTAGATAACTTTTACAAGCTAATTCTACAGCTAAATTATAAAGGCTAGGTAATAAAAAAGAGCAGGTGATTATTAAGACTATACTTAAGCTATATACATAAGGAATTTCCCCTTAGATAGCATTTATAGCTAATATAGCTAATTCTTTGCGCGCTAAGCGTAATCTAGGCTATGTTTGCATAAACTAGCCTAGTACGTTTGTAAAGCATTATTTAGAGCTTAAAGTAAAGTTTTAAGTGTAAGTATAGTTAAAAAATATCTAGCTAATTATAAACTCTGTCTTACTAAAGTTATATATGTTATTATCCTAGATGCTATACTTAGCTTTAATATTCTCTATAAGGCTAAACCTGCTCTAAATTACTCTAGGACTCTTATAAAAGGCTCTCTTATAGTTATACTTACGCTTAAATGTTACTTTAAGCTCTAAATAACGCTTTATAAACATACTAGGCTAGTTTATGCAAACATAGCCTAGATTATACTTAGCGTGCAAAGAATTAGCTATATTAGCTATAAATGCTATCTAAGGGGAAATTCCTTGCGCATATAGCTTAAGTATAGTCTTAATAATTACCTACTTCTTTTTATTACCTAGCCTTTGTAATTTAGCTGTAGAATTAGCTTATAAAGGTTGTCTAGTGCTATAGTTATTTATTATTTTTTATAAGACCTTGTATATAGCTATAGCACATTTCTTTAAAAGTTTTATGTCTTATTTAAAAGCTTAGAGTGTAAGCTGTATCTAACATTTTTTTAGCGCGTCTAAGTAGTGTTGTGGGGAATGCATTAGTGTAGGAAGGGTAGTTTAGTGGGGTCTTAGCAAAAGTAAGCAACTCAGGTGTGTGAGCAACTCGCCTATGAAGTACGTTAGTTAATTATAAAAAAATCTTTACCTACTTACTTTATTATAGGCTATACGCTTAGCGTACAGCTACCTATCTACCTACTGCGTGCGTAGCCACGCAGAGAAAAGACCTACTACTAGATGTGTAGCTATTTAAAGTAGTAAGCTAATTAACACTAATTAGTCTATTAACAAGTAGACTTTTACTATGTGTGTAGTTACATAGAGAAAACATCTCTTTAAGATAATAAATTAGTAAAGTAGCTTTAACTACTAGTATAAAAACTAGTTAACTAGCTGCAGCACCTACCTACCATGTGCGCAGCCACGCAGAGGAGGCATCTACTGCAACTAGTAGCTGTTGTACGCCTTAGAGTTAACTGCTAGTATAAAAGCTAGCTAACTAGCTGTAGCACCTATCTACTACGTGCGTAGCCACGCAGAGGAGGCATCTACTGCAACTAGTAGCTGTTATATGCCCTAGAGTTAACTGCTAGTATAAGAGCTAGCTAACTAGCTGCAGCGCCTATCTACTGTGTGTGTAGCCACGCAGAGGAGGCATCTACTGCAACTAGTAGCTGTCGCACGCCCTAGAGCTAACCTGCTACTCCGCACAACAGCCTGCTCTTTAAGAGCCACTGTATAGTTAACTAGCACCACCTACCCTCTCCCCCACTAGACAACTACTGTACAAATGCAACTAGCACCTTCTCTCTCCCCCCTCTAGACAACAGCTATATAAATAAGTAACTAGTAAACCTTTCTCTTACTTTATTATAAAATACTTATATAATAAACTAGTAAAGATAACTTATATATTTAAAATACTACTATTAAAAAAAGTTAACTTTACCTTTTTAGTAAACTATTTTAATATGTTAATAAATCTTTTCTAAGTAAAATAAACTTTATATATAGTAGATACTTTTATTTTTATATAACGTACCTAACAGGTTGGCTGGCTACACAGGTTAGCTAGCCACTTTTGCTAAGCCCCTACCACACTCTACCTATCTACATAATGCTTTAACAACAACACTAGATTAAATCTTCTAAAGAATGTTAAATACAGCTTACTTTTTAAGCTTTTAAATAAAACTTAAAACTCTTTTTATAACATGCTGCAGCTATTTATAATATCTTTTATTAGCAGAGCTTGCTCTGCTTATTATATTCGGGTTTGCAGAACGAAAAGTTTAGCAGAATCTCCTCTTTTAGACGCGCTAGTTAGTTATAATTTCTTTAGATAAACCCTAGTAACACTATTTCTCTGTTACTTTATATATTTCTTATATTTTTTTTTAAAAAAAAATGTATACTTAATATAAGTGCACCTTTATGTTAATTTGCACGTAGTTTGCTCTAGCATGTGTTATATAAAACATGTTTAAATTATAGTTAGTTGCGTCTATTCTACCTCTCTAGCTACATTAGTGTGTTAGGGATTTGCATCAGCCACGCTTAGTTGCAGGCTGTGGTAGGTTGCGTGCTGCACGTGTTTATCCTGCTGCAGTTAAATATTGTTATTATATGTCTATTACTTGTCTAATACTACTTTGCTAAGCATTATGCTGTAACTATTCTTTAACCTAAATAACCTACTTTAATGCGCTAACTGTTACTGTCTACTTAATCTTATAACTAATTAGTAGTTCTTTTAATAAAAGGTGCGTTGTGCTTCTTGTACTACTAAACCCTAGCCTACTAGAAAATGCCTAGCAACCCCTACTGCTCTAGATCCCTTAGCTAATATAAAGAGAAAATATTACCTACTTACTAATATTACAAACGCAGCAAATATCTTTATAGTTATAGTTATAGTTTAAAATAATTTCTATTAAAATAGTGTTACTTGCTTTTGTTAAACACACACTACTTATTTTTACTAAACACGCTTTACTTAATCTTGTTAACTAAATAGTGCTTTTTTTTTGTTAACTACTTAACACCTAGTCTTATACTTTTACATTTTTATGTAAATGTAGTAAATGCAACACTGCTTTTATTAAAGGCATTAATTAATTTAAGGATAGCGTTAAGTAGAAGGTAAACTGTGCAAGTTGTTAAGGTAATATGCAGGCGCGTACTATACAGTATAAGGCCTTTAAGCTTATACTACTATTAAACTTAGGTCTAACTCCTGCGCTCCTTTAAAATGTGTACTAGTTACATATATTAGAATAGACTTATTAATTTTGTAGACTACACCTATCTAGTAATGTTTCTAGCATTTTAAGCGTTTTTTTTACTTCTTAGTTCTTTTTATTATTATAGGGAGATCTTTTTAGATAATTTCTAGTTACCTTATTATAAGAATTAGTAAACAGCAATACTGTGCGTTTATTAGAGAATAAGGCTAGAATAGATGCTTTATTAAAGCAGAACAAAGAGCATACAGCATGCTAGAAACGCCTTATATTATGTAATTTACTATAGATAAATCTCTAAATAATCTAGCACTATTAGATAAAAATAAGAGTCTAATAGTAAAATTTTACTTAGAGCTTAAAAAGATAAATCTAGAGAAATATAAAGTGTGTAACTAGAGGTAGTTTAATTTAAATATTGCTCTACATAAATGCGCTACATGTTAAAAAGACAGGTGCAACTACTTAGACAATCTTAATTAGGTGCTCTTATAGGGTGCTGTAAATAGGCTAGATCCTAGTCCTATACTATCTTATCTTTTAACACTAACTACAACTAAGAAACAACTTCTAGCTAGAGTGCAAATTATAATAAAGCTAAGGCAGCACTAGGGTTAACAGTATAAGTATTAGAGGTATGTTTACTATTTTGCTGTAAATACTGTAAAGGTCTTCTCTTATTTACTACTATTTCTATATAATCTTAACATTATTATCTTAAAGCCTCTAGCATCTAAAGGTAAAAATGTTAGTGCTATTAATTACTAATTTAGAAAGGACTATAAAGTATAGTAAACTGTTATATTATAGTAGCTTTTTTTTTTAAATCTAACTATCCTAGCTATTATAACATTAAAATTAACTAAAAAGCACTTAATGCTTTACCTCTTAATAACTATATTAATAATTAGCTCCCTACTGTTTATGCAACTAAAAAAGAGTTGTTAGCTACTCTAGATAATGTTAATGTAAACCTAGTGTCTAATACCTGCACTAATACTATTTACAAGCATAACGCTAATCTGCTGTCTAATTCTAGTACTACTGCTAGTGTAACTAATAACTGTTAATAAAGTGTTATAGGTGCACTTAGAATACTTAATTAAGGTGTAAGTAAATTCTACACTTCTTTTAGTGTACAACACCTATAGCTGCCTAGTACTAAGCGCTTAACAGTTAGCTCTAGCATAGGTTGTAGCGTTTTGTTATATTTTATAGCTAGTATCTATCCTAACACCTTAGAATAAGGTAACGTAACTAGCTATTATAAAAGCTTAGTAATAAAAGACCTAGAAATTAAAAAGTTAGAAAATCTTAATTATAGAATTGTCTCTAACTTTACTCTAAACATTGTAGAATTTAAGACCTTATAATAGCATATCTAGAGGATAACTAATTAGACATACCTTTCTATAGCCTCTATAAAACAGACTCCTCTGTCTAAATTTAGAAACTATAAGCTGCTGCTAAGCCTAGCGTTTCTATCTTTATTTCTATGTAAAGTAGTAGAGTTTGTTTAGCTGCGCTTATAAGAAATTAATTATCTATCTTATATCTAGCATTTTATTTGCTATAAGGATAGACAGTTTACACGCTACCTATAGTTCTGTTTTACCGCATTTAACACCCTTCTCTACTAAGAGTCTACTACTAAGGTAAGTTTCTATATTAAGAAATTTTTTAGTAATAAAGACATTATAGTTAAGTTAATATAGAAGGAGTTTAATTAGCTAGATAGTAGCTAGTGTTTAATTATGTCAGATATGCGCACCTACTGTCAAGACAGGAGGAACGTTTGACGAAAGCTGCTACATAGTACAAGCAATAAGCTTGAACAGCATGTTGCAGCAAATTGCAGCAAATTGCAGCATGTTACAGCATTTTGCAGCAAATTGCAGCATGTTGCAAGCTGGTCGCGCATAGGGCTAGTGCGCGAGGGACTCGGATCGGAAAAACAAAAGCCGAGCAACACGAGTAGAGCAGAAAAAGGATCGATAGATCAACACAATCAATCATCATCCCATACATCATATCCAAAACCCATCATTCATCTTAGGAAGCCTAGAAACAGTGCTTTAATCTGACAAATTAATTCTATTATAAGGCTTATAGCTAATATTTATAAGACTTAATTTTATTAAGTATAAAAAAGGAAAGCGTTAAAAGCAATAGTTTGTCTATTACCTATCTATTACCTTTATATTACGTGTTTGCTAAAATTAATAAGGTGCGCTAACTACACTATCTAACTTTATTTATTATGTTCTCTACTGCAGATTAACATTAGCACAATTTATTACGCTTTATGCTAAGGTTTTTAGAGTAAAAGGCTGTAGACTTAAAGCAACGCGTTTGCTTTACTTCTAATTTTATTTAAAATAATCCTTATATTATAGCGTATTATTTTAATAAGCAATTTTAGCTTTTTAAAACCTACGTTCTAACTCCTAAGTTGTTACAATCCTTGCTTCGTGGAAGCACTCAGGTCTTATGATATTCCTACGGGGGGGTAGGACGGATGGTAGGGGCCAACCGGTAGAGTGTACAGTCCTACGTACAGGCTATTAGGCTAATAGAGGGTTTTAGGGTGACCAGATTGTGGTTTGCCCTTTATGCGGCAGTAGGGAGGCCAGGTTAAACAGTCCTGTTAGACAGGGTTAGAGGTATATATAGTGCAAGATATATAAATAGTATTACAGCTCTTTAGAAAGCTAAATCCTACTTAGTCTATGTAGAGAATAAACTAAATGTTAAACACACCTCCTAAAGGTTGTTTAATGCAGTGACTATATACATGTACTAGAGGCGCTAAGGGGAGCTAGTAGAAGCTCCTAGGAGCCTGCTAAGGAGAGCTCCTATAAGCTCCCTTAGGCTCCCTAGACTTGTGGCCTGTCTTCCTATTAGACCACGCATTCCTCTATTACTGCAGGCAGCTGTGCTGCCTCTATGCCCTCTAACTAGTTTATAAGCAAGCCCTGTCCTAATCTAGCTAGGTTGTGGAGCACTGCTAGTGGAGTTACGCTAGTCTAACCATAGACTGTAACACGCTGCCCCTCCTCTCTAGCAGCGTCCTCGCTGCTCTGCTTACAGAACTGTGTTAGTAAAAGTTTATTTATAAAGTAGGCGCTTACCTACTAGAAGGCATTTTTAACATCTATCTTTTTTAAACTAAATAGCTTACTAGTCTTGTTTGTCTTATTATCCTTATATTACCTTTTATTTTAATCCTTTTTACTAGATAAAGATAAGGCTCTATAGCACTTACTAATTTTTAGAGTTATTCTATATGTTAACTTTGTCCTTAGATAAATATGTTAAGTGTGTAAAAAAGCATAGTAAGTATAATGCTTTTATTTCTAACACTACTTAAAATTAGTTAAAAAAAGAAAGAGAGATGCTTCTTTAAAAGGCTAAAGCCTTACAGGCCTAGGACTGTGCACTATTAGATAAATAATTAGCTTAGGACTAGAAGTAACTTTATTTACAGAAGAAAATACTAGAGGTAAAAGATAAGAAGTGTTCTAAACAGGATTATATTTAAAAATTACTAGATCTGCTAAAGGCTTAATGTGTAAAGTACTTAAAAAAAAAGACCTTTTCTTCTTAGATAAAATAGAAGCCTTTAAGGCTAAAGTAAAGGGTTGTTCTCCTTTACAGCTCTTATTAGCTAAGACTTATCTCTAAAGGCTGCTACTATCTAGTAATAACATAGCTATTCTTTTTAATATAAGTGCTTTATTGCCTAGCTAGTTTCTTTTAGATAAGCCTAAAGGTACTTTTATACTAACAGCTGCGCGTTCTGCAAATTTTTAGCTAGTTTTTATATATTTTTACTAGTAAGCTACTTTTTCTATTTTACTAAAAATTCTTTTTAGTTCTTTTAATTACTAATAATGTATTTAACTTTATATTCTGTTTCTTTATCCTTTTATTTTTACATAGATAAAGGAATTTCTTTAAGTGCCTTTTTTAATCTAGAGACATAAAACTATAGGTGTATTTTTATATATAAAGAAAGCTTAAGTTTATAGTTGTCTTGTTAAGTTTAGAGAACTTTATATAGTTTTATTCTTTTCTCTGCTAACTTTCTAGAAGGTCTAGGTATCTTAAGGTTCTTAGTGTTAAGATACACATAGTCTTTTAAATAGATCTCTAGTCCTAGTTATTATAATTTATTTATGTATTTTTTTATTATTTCTCTACTAGATCTAGCTTCTATTACTAACTTTTTATATATATGTTATAAATTTTTTAGCTAGTCTATTAATTTCTATAAGTCTATAGGTTAGTTTCTTTATAGCGTAAAGTAAAAGTTATATTTAAAATTAGCTTTATATAGTGTTTTTTTTATTATAGCTAATTCTATATTATTAATAGCTAATTATGCCATTAAAAGCTATTCTGCCTAGTTATGCTAAGTGTAGGAAATGTACTTTCTTAAGTATCTTTTTACTTTTATGTTTACTTTTTTAGTTTAACTATTTATCTACAGGTAATAGGCAGTTAACAGCTCATATGTTATGCTAAGGTGCTATATTACTGCTTTCTAGAATCTACTAGTAAACAGCTTATCTTAGTTAGAAATAATAATTTTAAGGTATTTATATATAGATATTACATTTTGTTTTAATTTATAGATAAATTTTTTAGCTATTATTATCTTTTTTAAGAGCTAAGTGTGTAGATATTTAGTAGTTTTATTAAGGGCTACTATAATTATATTATACATCCTTTCTGTCCCTAGTTCTTTAGATAAAGGTAGTTCTATAATAAAGTCTATTATAATTATTATTTATAGTAGTTTTAGTGCTTTAATTAGGTAAAAGTATTTATAAGTTTTATGCTTTTATAAGTTATTTCTATTACAAGTGTTGCATTCTTTAAGTACTTTAGTACATAGTTGCTTTACCTTTAGAATTTATTATAGTATAGCTGCTCTTAACTTTTTCTAGAGAGTGCTTATTTTAGAGTGTTTAAATATTAAAGATTTATAATATTTCTAGATTAAATTCTTTTATTCTTACTTATTTACTATAAGCATGCAGAGTTCTTTTATAAGTTAAGGCCTATTATAGATTTATTTTTTATTAGTTTCTTTAAAAAGTGTAAACTTCTTAGTTTTTTTTTCTTCTTTATTAAAGTAATCTAGCCTCTAGCTAAGAGCGTTAGCCTGCTAATTTTATGCTCTAGGGACGTGCTTAATAATATAGTTAAACTATATAAGTTCTATTACCTATTTTACATGCATTAGTAATAGTTTCTTTATAGTTAAAAATGTAACTAGGTTTACATAATCTGTTATAATATAAAAGAGTTTTACTATTCTATGTAGCTTTATAGCCTATACTTTTACTATGTTTAATATAGCCTTAAGTTCTTTATTAGGTATACTATAGCTTACTTTAGGTCCTAAAAACTTAGCAAAGTAGTACACTACTAGGTGCTATTTTCTGTCCTCCTGTTTTTAATAAAGCGCAGCTCTGCTAGTGTAAGGCCGGATGTCCCAGAACGGGCCAGTATGGCCTCACCTGACCTGTTTGGAGGTCGTATGACCTGTGCTTCGTATATAAGCATGAATCCTGACAAGCGAAGCTTGGCAGCGATTCGTCTCTCTTACAATACACTCCTATCTTTCTCCGAAAGCTTGCTCTCAGTGCTATCCGTGCTACTTACCATCCCATCTTTACAGCTAGCTTCTAAGGATGCATCTGTGTAGATTTTTATATCTAGTTATAGGTTATACATCCTTAGCACTAGTTTAGCTGTTATAGCTTGTTTTAGCGCTATAAATGCTTTATTTATTTATAAAGTTTAAACAAATTTTGCTATTACCTGCTTTTTAGTAGTAGCATTTATTAAGGGTATAGTAATTTTTAAGTAGTTTTTAATTATTTGTCTAACATATTCTAATAGTCTAAGGAATTCTTTAACTTTTTTAACTATTATAAGTTCTAGCTACTTAAGTACTTTCTACACTTTAGCTAAGTTAATTTTTATTTCTTTACTATTAATTATAAATTTTAAGTATTTTATTTCTACAACATAGAATTTATATTTAAAGAGCTGCAAGTAGAGTCTGTACTTCTGTAACTACTCTAGGACTTTTTATACCTTTTATACATAGTCTTCTAGAGTGTCTTTTAAGTAGATAAGGACATTATCTAGGTACACTAGAGTAAAGACATTAAGATATAGGTTAAAGGCTATGTTAATAATTTACTAAAATGTTGCTAAAGTGTTTATTAAGCTAAATAGCATTACTAATAGTTTATAAAGTCTTTACAGAGTTTTAAATGCTGTAAGCTACTTATTTCTTTTTTTATCTTTATTTTATTAAATCTGTCTTACATGTTAAACTTTATAAAGTATTAAGTTTCCTTTAGTTAGTTTATAATATTTTATATAATAAGTAAAAGAAACTAATTTTAAATTATATTATTATTTAAAGTTCTATAGTCCTAATAGACTTAGATTTTTCTTTTTTATTTATTTATAAAAACTACTGCTAAAGCAACTAGGCTATAACTTTTCTAGATATAGCCTTAGGCTAACATTTAGTTAACATATTTCTATAAGGCCTCCTTTTATATTTTAGTTAAGGGATAAAGCTTATAAGTCTTTAGATTATAGTTTTTTATTAAGTTAATAGCATAGTTCTAAGGCTAGTGTAGTAGTAGTTTTTTTAAGTCCTTTAGTGTTTTAAACATGTCTTTATAGTCTTTATATTTAAAAAAAATACTGCTTTTATTTTAGATTTAAAAAATACTAACTTATTTTACATTTTTATTAGTCTTAATTTTTTTATAAGAAACTTTTTTAAGTTCTTTTTTTATTATTCTTACTGCCTAAGCTTTTAGCTTTTAGCTTTTAGTAAGAGAATTTTTAGAGTTTTCTTTTCTTAAGGAAATAACTGCTACCCTGCTTTACTTATTTATAGACTAGGTATAAGTTATTATAGCATGCTAACTAGGTTATGCGCGCGTAGTTATTAGAGGTTTCTATAGTTATTATTCTCTAATTAATTATAAATTTATGCGCTTTAAGCTAGTTATAGCCTAAAATTGCATTATACTTGCCTTCTAATAAGAGTATGTTTATAAACCTCTAGTTTTTTATGTTTAAAGTTTTAAAGTCTTTTTTATATATTTCTAAGTTAATTTATTCTTTACTATACTTAATTAAAGATGTATTAGTAAAGGTTACCTTAAACAAGTTTTTCTTTATTTAAAATAAAATGCTTTATCTGTCTACCTAATTTTTATCTATTATAGTAAACATACATCTACTGTCTACTAGGGCTAGTCTAGGCTACTCTTTATACGTAAAGGTGGTTGTTAGACTGTGTCCTGCCCCTTATCTAACTATAACTAAGGCTAATATATTATAAAGAACTTCTTTATCTAAAAAAGGGTAAAGATTAATGTTTTATAAGTTATTATTAAACTTATTTTTTTTTATAAATTTAATGCTTTTAGTTGCAGCAGTTAGCTGCTTTACATTTATAATCTTTAACTAGGTAATATAACATTAGATAGTTTTTTTTTCTTACTACTTTTTACTAAAAGTAGTAAAACCTGTAGTTGTCTTATTTCTTACACACTGCCTATCTCTTTTATTTATATAGAGGGGTAGTTTAGCAGGTGTAATAGTTTATAGTTTTGTAGGCTAAAGCTGTTTCTTGCTATAAGCATCTATTATAGTTCTTTTCCTATGTAGGCTACTAGCCTGTTCTGTGCTTGTTGTCCTAGTGCTTAATACAGTAACATTATGTGCACTAGTACTAAGAGTATAGACAATTATTAAGTCTATATAAAGTATTAAGGGGGCTTTTCTAAGTCTACTAAGAGTATTCTTGTGTTTGTATAATCTAAATAAGGTGTCTCTTTTATTAGTAATTATTAGTGCTATAAGTTTTATTTCTGCAGAGTGTACACTAGCTGTAGCTTTATTGCATTACTAAAGCCTTTCTACTAATTACTAGGCTTAGGAGTAGCGTCTTAGGCTTTCTAGGTACTAGCTTTAGAACTTTAAACCTAGCAGGTCTACCTAGTCCTTCTAGTTTTTAATCTTAGATCTAGATAAAAAACTACTATTATTTTTTATTATTTATAATGTTATATTTAACTTTAGCTATCTACTGTATTATGTTAAATGTTAGGTAGTTATTACTAATATTTATTTAGTAAAGCATTACTATGTAATAACTTAGGTAGTTATATTATAAACTACACTTCTAGTATTTATATTTCTAGAACTATTTAGAAAGCTCTTTTACTAAAGTGCTAAAAGTCTAGTCTTAAAAAAAAAACTATTTTTCTTTTTTTTTAAATATTTATAATATATTCTTAGATTTAAGTCTTTTCTTTATATTTTTTAAGAATTATAAGGTCCTATAACACTATATTTAGGCTGCTAAAGTTTTAAATAACTACCTTCTAATACACTTTAAAGTAGTTATTTAAAGAATAGTTTTTTTTATATTACTAGTAAAGTCTATTATTTAATCTTTCTAATATTTTTTTATTTATAAGGCTGTATTTAGCAGTAATAGCTTTTATTATTACAGTAGTATTTTTATTCTCCTTCTTCTAAAAGTCTAGGCAGTTTTAGTAGAAATGTCTTACTTTTTTATAGTTTAGGTAGGCCTTATCCTTTAGCTACTTTTATTATTTCTTTATTAGGGGCAGCTTATTGCGTCCTAGGACTTAGCTTTTTTTAAAAAGAGGGCTCTATGTATACTTTACGTAACTAAGGTCTATTAGTTCTTTATTATATTATAAAAGTTTTTTTTTTTTAGGAATAAACTTTAGTCTTTAAAAAGTTCTTTTTTATTTTTTTTATTTTTTACACTCTTTATAACAGTTGTTATAAGTTATTACTTATATAATAAAGTTTTTAAAAGTAGTTAGCTTTTTACTATATATAAACTTATCTTTTACTATTTTACTTAGTCTGTTATAGAACATGCAACAGAGGGCTTTCTAGTCTGTCTATCTATAAATAGCTAATTATTCTCTACAGTGTACTGCATAATTCTAGACTAAGCTAGTACTTTATTTTATAGTATCTAGTTTATTAGCTGCAAATTTTTTTTTATTTAAAGTTTTATAAATAGCTGTTAGAGCATCTTTAAAGTTTTTAATACTACTAAACACTTCTTTTATCTTAAGAGTAAGTGCTTTACTATTTGCTCTAAAGTTTATTTAATTATCTGTGTAGGGCTAGAACTAGATTATAGAGAGGCCTTTTAGGTGTAGTTCTATCTAAGATATTATTTCTATGTTAGTTTAAAATACTCCTTTATTATATTACATATAAAGGTAGCACCTTATAAAAAATAGTTAAAGGTTCTTTAGTAATTCTTTAAAAGGCTTTAAAAAAGCTAGCCTTAAAGTTTTCTTAGCTATAATGCTTACTTTTTTAGTTAAAATGTTCTAAATTTTTACTAGCTCTACTTATAGTTTATGTATTTAATAGGCGTAATTAGTAGCTTCCTAGAGGCTTAAAAGTCTTAGAGGGGTTTATAATTCTACTGCTTTTTAGTAAAAGTTTATAACTTTTTATTAAAAGTTTACTAATTTACTAATGTTTTTACTAATCTGTTAGAGTTTCTTAATGTTTTCCTAGATTAAGTTAATCTGTTGTAAAGATGGGATGGTAAGTAGCACGGATAGCACTGAGAGCAAGCTTTCGGAGAAAGATAGGAGTGTATTGTAAGAGAGACAAATCGCTGCTAAGCTTCGCTTGTTAGGATTTATGCTTATATACAAAGCACAGGTCATACAACCTCCAAACAGGTCAGGTGAGGCTATACTAGCCTGTTCTGGGACATCTGGCCTTACATTATCCCCCCTTATAGTAGTCCTACAACTTAGAGGATAGAACAGATAAAAATAGGCCTAAGTAGCATAAGAAAGTGTTACATAATGCCCTAAAAACTTACTCCTACCTATTTTAGTTAATTCTATGTAAGTTTATTTAAAAATAACCTAGAGTTACTAGGTAAAGGTAAAGTAAAAGTACAAAGTAAAAGTAAAGGTAAAATAGCAGTATATCTTACGCTAATAGAGTAGTGGTTAGGACAGTATATATAGGGTCTAACTGTCCTAGAAATCTATCTCCTTTACACCTCTGCCCTCTCTACAGCTTAAAGTTTAGAAGATTCTAAACTTTTTAAAGTAAGTATATTCTAAGCCACTCTAGCGTAATCTAGCGCAAAGGGGTGCTAACAAGCTTTAATAGTCCTATCCTACCCTGCTTACGCCTGCCTGTTGCCTAATCTGCTTTTAGCTTCTTCTCTTATGCTTAACTTTACTTAATAACTTTAAAATAGACTTCTGTAGCCTACTCTATTATAATCTAGCTATAGTTTCTTTTAAAAAAGATTAATTAGCCTTTACTAACATAAACTTACGCTTTAACAACTCTTATGTTTAATGTGTTAATAAAATGTCCTGTAAGGGCATTATAAACAAGAGTAGTAGCTGTTATATGCTTATAGACAACAAGTTGTGTTATAGCATAAAGAAAAAGGGAATTAAGTACACTAAGTGTGCTTATTACCTTAAATCTAGTAAAAAGTGCTTTAAGGTGTGTATTCTAGCTCCTTCTAGCGTATTTACGCGTAGTCTGTCTAGGCTAACCCTAGATAGCTCCCTATTACCTTTAAACTTAAATAATAAGCTTTTAAAAACGCTATGCTTAACATTTTAGCCTTTATTAATCTACTTAACCTTACTTAGTTAGCGTAGGCTAACGCAATAGTTATGTTATAGGTAAACACTATTATTTAGTTTTTTTAAGTGTAAGTCTTCCTGTTGCAGCATAATCTAGCTTAATTAGCCTTATTTTAGCTTTTAATAGTTTATAGTAAAAACAAAATCCTGTACAATAACTATCTATACACGCACAGTAGCGTTATAGGCAAAATTACTAAGACTAGAGTTGTTTTTAAAAAGCGCGCCTACTCTAAAGCTAATGTTACTAAGAAAAAAAAGAAGAAGCATAAGGCGCTTAAGAAGGACTCTAATAAGAATAAAGCTGCAATAACTCTATCTAAGAAGGTAGGTGTGCGCTATTCTTAACTATTCTAGCGCTAACTAGCATAATAGAAAAAATATAGTGTTAAAAGTGTCTATGTTACTAAAGCTAAGTAATGTTATTATATTAATGCTACTAAAGCTGCTAATGTAATCTACTGCGTCTCTAAAGAGCATAATAAGGCTAATAATATTAGAAATAAGGCTAGTTAAGATTAAACCTTAGCTAAAAAGAGGTAGCTAACTAGGTATAATAAGAAACATCTTAATAGTTGTTCTGCTGTTGCAAATTCACCTATAGAGGACCTTAATGTCTAATCTAGGGCCCTAATGGCACAATCTAGTGTAATCTAGCGCATCCTATAGTAAAAATAGTTAAGAATGCATAGTATAGTGTAGTTTTAAGTTCTTTAGCTTAAGCTTTTTTCTTCTTTCCTTAATAAAGTTAAATACTCTTATATTATGTTTTTTAGACTTAAAGTGTAACTATCTTAGTAGTAATAAATTAATCTGCTTTTAGCTTACTTACTTTATAGGTCTTTTATCCTAAAAATTCTAGAATGTCCTGCTAGACTTAAACTCTGCCTTTTTCTTGCTAGTATAGGTTATTCTAGGCTAGAATGTTTATTTCTTCTACATAATAGATTTCTCTAGGTTAAAATAACTCTCTTCTTAACTCTAGCAAGCTATTCTATGCTAGAATAGCTTTACTTAGTCTAACTAAGAAATCTTAGGTCTAAATAGGCTATGTTGTCTTTTTATTTTTATAGCGCTATTAAACACCTCTTATTAAAAAAACCTTAAGTAAAAAAAAAATAAAGTAAAGGTAGCTATACTTAATCTATTAAGTTACTTTCTTTTTTTTAAGAAGTTTAACCTAAACTAGCATAATTTAATCTTTTGCTATGTATTTCTTTGCTTTTTTAAAATACTTTTAATGTGTTTAAGCTAATGTTAGGTCTAAGTTCTTATAAGTTCTTCTTAGATAAATAACCTTTTTATTTTATAAAATATTTTTATACTCTAACTAAATTCTGTCTCTAGTTAAGTATTTTTTTTACATAGTACACATTATCCTTTATAGCGCGTAGAGTGTTCACAATTAGTTCTAATTGCAACTTAAGACGCCCTTTCTAGGTATATAGCTCTAAAAGTAAGACATAGAACACTAGATAAACTTCTTCTAGATTAGGTAGGTCTACTTTATACACTTCTGCGCTAATCTAGGCTACAACTTTCTCTAGTTTTAAGAACTTCTAGTCTAACTTCTTCTTTAGCCTTATTAATTTTATGTATTTATTAGAGACTAATACCTTATTTTCTACTTATAGTTATATATGCTTCTGTTATTTGTCTGCATACTTTTTTTAATACACATTTATAGCAATAATTTTCTAGCAGCATTTTAACTATAGAGCAAGTGCTTTTGCAGTAACTTTGTTTACTATGTGCAATTCCCTCTAACCTAGGGGTTCTCTAGGCTAATCTGGCCCTCTTAGGTTTGCTCTGTAGTATGCTTAGAAAGGAGTAACTCCTATAGTTGCATGCACACTATTATTATACATAAACTCTGCTATTAGCAACTACATTACTTAATTATTTTGTTCTAGGCAATAGTAACATCTAAGGTACTATTCTAGGGTTTAGTTTTGTCTTTTAGTCTGCCTATTAGTCTTAGAATAGTAGGCTAACAAGAGAATCCTTTATATGCTAAGATAGTAATAAAAACTATCTTAGTACTTTAAGTTTATTATTAGCTTTTAATTAGAAATAATGTTCTTTAGAACTTTATAAAAGTAAATAACTTTTTTTAACTAAACCTTTACTAGGTCTAAAGCTTCCTAATTAGCTCTAGCTAGCACATAGTAGGCTATCTTAGTAAGACAGTCTACTATTACAAGGATTGCATTATATACTAACTCTAAGTATTTATAAGGGGGCAGCTGTGTTATAAAATCTATTGTGACATCCTGCTAGAGCCTATTAGGCAGTAGCAAAGGGTGAAGGAGCCTATATAGGCAGTGTTGTAGAGCTACTAATTATCTGCACTTTAGGCAGTTATTATAGTACACCTCTACATCCTTTCTAAGCCTTTTTTAATTATATTAACATATAATCTTTTTAAGCGTTTTTTTTTACACTAAAGTAGCCTACTAGTAGGCTGTTGTAGCACTTTTAGAACACTTCTACCTTCTCTTAGTCTATTATTAGGGTTTTTCTTTCTATATTAGCTATAGCATGTTGTTCTAGCCTATTCTAGGAATAAGTGTTTTTATTAAAGTTCTCTTTGTCTTTTATTTTACTCTTAGTGTCTAATAAGTCTATTTTATTATAGTTTTTTCTAATACTTAATATAAAGTCTTTATTATTGTTCTTTTCTAGTTCTTTGCTTATAGCTTTTTTAGAATCTAGCTGTTTTAGCCTTTGTTCTTTTTTAAAGTAGTTCTTAGCTAAGCCTAAAGAATTTTAAGAATGTGTAATAGCTATAACTATTAATTCTTTATTATAATCTTATTAATTTAAAAGGTTGCACATGTCTATTACATACACTGCATTCCCTTTTTAGAAAGGCTGTTATAACTCCTTAATATAGTTAGGTCTTCTTAAGGGTCTATCTGCTAGGTTTAGCTTCTCTAGACAGTGCGTAATAACAAAATTATATTTTATTATTCTTTTATAGGCTTAGACCTGCTAGTAGTTTAAAGTTTTAGTTTTTATAAACTAGCAAAGATTATTATAGTCTGTAAAAAGTTTAAACAGTAGACCTTAGAGGTAATGTTGCTAATGTGCTAAACTTTTATTAATAGTAAGCAACTCTTTATTATAGGTATTATAATTATACTTAGCTTTACTTATCTTTTTTAAGAAGAAGCTAATTAGCCTTTATTAAGCCCCTCTAGTCTTATTTAAGACTAATTAGCTTAAAATGCTACAGATTATGCCCTCTAAAGCGTTAACCTTTACTTTAGTTTTCTTATTAGCATTAAAATAAGCTAATATAAAAACTTTAAGAAATAAGTTTTAAAGCTTTTAGAAGGCTGCTCTACCCTTAAGACTAATATTAAGCTTCTAACTTTCTTCTTACCTTTACTTTTAACTACTCTTTACTACATCTAGGCCCTTCTAGGTTAGCTTAGTAAGGGGTAGAGCAATTAAGAAGAAGTTAGCAATAAACTGCCTATAGTAGTTTATAAACCCTATAAAAACACAAATATCCTAAACAGTCTTTAGCATTAGCTACTTCTAAATTATCTTAATCTTTAAAAAGTTAACTTTAACTCCTTTTAGGTAAACTATGTACCCTAGGTACTTAGTCTCTTACATGTAAAATTTACACTTACTAAGTTTTAAAAAAAGCTTTACTTTATATAATTTTTACAGCACTTTTTTAACATAAACAACTTGTTCCTCTTCTATGTTAGAATAGACTAGAATATTATTAAGGTACATAATACACGTTACATTAACTAACCCTGCTAGAGCCTAGTTAATATAAGCCTAGAAAGCTACAGGAGCATTAGTAAGACTAAAAAGCATAACCTAGTACTTAAAATAACTATATTAAGTCTAGAATACTGTCTTCTACTTATCTTTTTTATAAATATGTAACATATAGTACACATTATAAATATTTAGCTTTGTATACTACTTTACTTTTTTAAGTCTTTTAAGAGATTCTAAGATAAGTAGTAGTAAGTAATAATTTTTTATTATAATTTAGTTTAGGCCTCTATAATCTACATAGAGCTTTAACCCTTTATTTTTTTTCTTTATAAATAAGATTAAAGCTCCTGTAGAAGACTTAGACTTCTAAATTTACTCTCTTTACAGATAATTATTAATATATTTATAAAGATGCTGTAACTTATACTCTAACAAGTTATACAGTAGTTAGTAAGGAGGCTTTGTCCCTTCCTCTAGCTTAATAGCTAGATCCTGCGGGCTATGCAGTAGTACTTTTAACATCTTATTAGACTTAACTACGTCTGCATATTCTTTATACTCTAGTCTTAACTTAAGCTCTACAGGTCCTAAAGAATCTTTAGTGTTATTAGACAGCACGCTGCAGACGTAGACATCTGTATTAGGACTCTACATAGTTTGCTTAAACTCTGCTGCGTCTTCTAAGGCTACCTTAGCGTACTTTAGCACACTATAGTCCTTTACGCCCCTAAATAACATACGTTTTATATAAAAGTTTAGCTTTAGATTAAACTAATTAATTTAAAGTAAACCTAAATATATTAAGGGTCCCTTTAGGTCTGTTACTATAAACAGCACTTTATAAGTCTAAACTTTTTCTTAGGAGTCTATAATCTTTATGTTTACAACTGTAAAGCTGTAGACAGTAAAGTCTAATCTATTAGGTGCCTTTAGAAAGACACCTAGCAGGGGCTTAATCTTAAGATCCTGCTCTTTAGCTATTGTAGCAGACAGGACGTTTAATTAAGCTCCTCTGTCTACTACAGCCTAAAGGTCTTCTAATAACCCTATGCTTACTGTTACTAACAATAAGGTTAACCTTTTTAGGTATAACAAGTCTTAAAGGTTTCTAAGCTCCTTTTTGTTGCTTACTAGGGCAATATAGGCTAAGAGAAAGAAGCTTAGTTCTTCTAGCCCTGCCCTTTTCCCTTCTGCTTATTCTTGTTAGACTTGTCCTTGTCTTTGTCCTTTGTGGGACAATCTAGGGAAATATAATGTAAAGATAGGATGGTAAGTAGCACAGATAGCACTAAGAGCAAGCTTTTAGAGAAAGATAGGAGTGTATTGTAAAAGAGATAAATTGCTGCTAAGCTTTACTTGTTAGGATTTATGCTTATATACAAAGCACAGGTCATACAACCTCTAAACAGGTCAGGTGAGGCCATACTGGCCTGTTCTGGGACATCTGGCCTTACATCTGTTCTGCTAAGACAGCTTTGTTTTAGGTAGAAACATCTACTAATTCTAACAAGGCTGCATAAGCTATGTTAGAATCTAGGTTGTGTTAAAAGGTATCTATACTTTTTAAAGAGGGAGGTGTTTAATGTTATAATTCTTGCTTTATAGAAGCACTTAGGTCTTATAATATTCCTACAGGGGGGGGTAGGACAGATAGTAGGGGCTAACTAGTAGGGTGTACAGTCCTACGTACAGGCTATTAGGCTAATAGAGGGTTTTAGGGTGACTAGATTATAGTTTGCCCTTTATGCAGCAGTAGAAAGGCTAGGTTAAATAGTCTAATTAGATAAAGTTAGAGGTATATATAGTGCAAGATATATAAATAGTATTACAGCTCTTTAAAAAGCTAAATGCTACTTAGTTTATATAAAGAATAAACTAAACATTAAACACACCTTCTAAAGGTTGTTTAATGCAGTAACTATATACATATACTAGAGGCGCTAAGGGGAGCTAGTGGGAGCTTCTAGGAGCCTGCTAAGGAGAGCTCCTATAAGCTCCCTTAGGCTCCCTAGACTCGTGGCCTGTCTTCCTATTAGACCACGCATTCCTCCATTACCGCGGGCAGCTGTGCTGCCTCTGTGCCCTCTGACTAGTTCATAAGCGAGCCCTGTCCTAATCTAGCTAGGTTGTGGAGCACTGCTAGTAGAGTTACGCTAGTCTAACCATAGACTGTAACATAAGTTTAACGTAACTAACTTTTAGAATTAGTATAAGTAGTAAGGCTAAAGTAGTACGCATAATTATAGCCTATACTACTATAAAGGAGTACTAAACCTAGATTTAGAGTTAGGCAATAATGCAACTAATTTTAATATTGCCTGCATAGCAGCATACTAGGGGTGTTATATATTAGTAATGCACCTAGAGCTGAATTCACAGCAGCTAGTAGACAAGGGTTCTGTGCTGTTACTACTAGCACTAGCTATGTTATTTAACTTTAAAGAGCTTTTAAGTGTTTTTACCTAGTGCTACATCTATTACTGTTTAGCTAGTTATTATTTTAAAAAGAATAAAAAAACTAATATAAAGGTTTACTAATTTAATGCACCCTAGCCCTTATAAATAAGTCTAGGTTTTAAGAAGCTAGTAGACAAGTAGTATAAAAGATTTACTGCTAAGAGAAACTATATGCGCCTTAACGCCTATTTACCTATACTCGCGCTTAGATGGCGCGCAAATACTAATATACAAGTGTGCACTAGCACTACTAGTGTTGTTAACTATATAGGCGTGTACACTTTAAAGGGCAAGACACAGACGCAGACTTTTAAGGATATAGTAGGGCAGATATTGCTGTATATTAAACCTAGTAACCTAATGCTTTTCTTTGTAGTAAGGCTTTTTAACAAAAGTATTAGCTCTTATAATTACAGTGCATAAAAGGTTCTGCATACTTTATTTAGTATTACGTTAGTACACTGCAGCTGCACAGTTATTAATGTTAATTATTGTCCTTTTAAATTATAGCTAGTTTTCTTCTTTTTTTAGAGTAAGCAGCCTAAAGATAATTAAGTGGCTAATAAAGGCAATAAAGCTAAAACTTATACCTTTTAAAAAGGCAAGAGCATACTGCAGAAGTACATTAAACGCCTAGTAGCCTTTTTTAATATCTGCTATTTAGATTACCTACTTTATTTTAATTATAATAAGCGCTTAAAGCGTAGGCCTTAAGCAAAACTATAAATTTTTAACTTTATTTCTTAGTATAAACTGTTTATTAACATTAAAAACTTTTTTTATGTTAAATTAATGTTGCACTATCTATTTTAGATAGCTTTAAAGTTATACTATGTTAACAGGCAGGTATTTACTACTTTTACTAAGGCTTATATAAAATGCTAAACATTATGCTATTATACACTATTAGATTCTTATAGTGACCTAGAAGTGTAAAAAGAAAAGGAGGATCCTAAGTAGAAGAATATAGTACCTAAAAAGAGTCTTTTTTTTAATAAGCTTACTTATCTCTAACTTAGAGATGCAGGTATCTTTATTAATAATAAGTTCTTAGGAGATTAGCTAATTAACTATACTAAGAATTAAAAGCATAAGGCTTACTTTAACACATTTTATTTAGATTCTGTGTTATATTAGTAAGATATTAAGTAGAACTATCTAGTTAAGAATGCACCTGCAGTGTCTATTACTGCGTTTAATAACTTATAAGCTAAGCAGCAGTTGCTATACAACCTAATTATTAATTATTATACTACTTTTCTTACTAAACAGTCTTTACAACAATTACTTGTTAATCTTAATAGTGTTAAAGAGACTAGAAAGATATATGTAATTAAAATAATATTATTTAAGCTAGAAACTTTAGTAGCTAAGCATAATGTTGCTTTACCTATCTTATAATGTGCACCTACTAGCGTTGCTACTTATCTTATATCTAGGACAACCCTAAATTCTGTTTTCTGTATTCTAATTACTGTTAAACTAGGACCCTTGCTACTACTTGTTAGTGCTAGCTTATAAGCTTTATAAGCCTAACTATGTTCTATAAAGTATATTATTATTAATAAGAAGTTAATAGTTAGACTTAAAATATTATCCTAGATTTATAAAAGATGTCTGTAGGTGTTTTCTTAGAGTATAGCTTTATTTAGCAGTATTAATATTATCTTATTAGGAGACTTTAGCTAGCTTTCTCTAGTAGGCAGGCGCCTACTATTTAATAGCTTTAGTAATAGTTCTGTCCTTAACTACTATAGTTAACTACTATATTAGTAATTTGCAAAGATAGTTGTTCTTAATGTAGTTATAAGATAGTAAGAAGATAGCTAGTTATAATTTTATAAAGCCTTTAGCTGTCTTTGTAAAGGTATAAGCACATAAAATAACTAGAACTTGTTTATAAGCTGTTACAGTGCTTCTTTTACTAAAAGTAAGCGCTCTTCCTTTTCTACCTTTATTTATTTGTGTAGGAAAAGGGCAAAGGTATCTATAATTAATTATTAAAGTATAAAAAATTTATGTGCACTTATAATTATAGCTTACGCTTAGCATAATTATAGTAAGCTAGCTAAGGTGTCTGCTGCAGATAGTAGTAATCTTTATAGTTTACTTTCTCTATGCATTAGTAAGCGTGTTATGCTATTGCATAACATCTAGACTAAGGTAGGTCTTGTAAATAGATCTACTAGAGAAGTTAACAACATTATATAGTTATTAAGTGTAACTAATTATTACAAAAAGGCGCTAAAAGCAGTCCTTATAGCCTTTCCTAATTATATAGGTCTAGGTTTGTATGTGTAAGCTAATAGTTAGGTAGTTATTCTAATTTTCTTTATTTACTAAGAGTTCTATTAAAACTAGGCAGTAGTCTTATAAACACAGTTTTCTTTTTATTTAGCCTAGGCTATTACTATTTATAAGTCTTAGAGACTTAGTTTAGACAGAGTAGTTCTTTATATAAGTAGAAGCTGTAATTATGCACTAGGGCTTATATATGTAGCAGTGTTGCAAGTTAAATCCCTTAAAAGGCTTATATTTAATAAACCTTTCTTTTTTAGTTACTTAAAAATTTTTTACTCTACTATAATTAGTAAGCAAAATGCTAATATAAGTTAAAAGTGGCAGTAATTAGTTAAAAGTATAGACTATTTATTTAAGTAGCTATAAGTTATTTAATATGTCTAAGCTACTTTCTTTTCTACTTCTAGTGCTTGTCTAGCTTAAGCATGTTAATAAACTAGGTTAAATCTACTAGCACTATATTATCCCTAGCTTAAATAGTATTTAGCAGGTACTTTGTGTCCTCTATGTTAAACTAATTTGTCTAGAATACAGCTTAATGTCTGTGTAATATTATTAGCTAGTGTCTAATACCTTACCTAATACTAAACTTACTTAAGATTATTAAGGAACTTATAATTAAATAGTTTTAAAAGACTAATACTTTTGTCTAAAGTTACTAGTTAAATATTAGAAGCTAAAAAGTAACTACTTAGCTATGCAGCATATAATACTATTATAATTGCCTGTTTAGCCCTTAAGAATAGTATCTTAAAAGGTAGAATTAGTAGCTAGAAGAGACTGTTAATAGCAACAACTTTATAAAAAGCTTAATTAGTAAAGTTAAATGCTAATTTAACTATAGTAGACTATATCTTACTATTAGCCTACTTAAGAAATATTGTAGCTGTTAACAGGAAACTTACTTAACATTAACAGTCTTAAATATTGTTACTAATAAGTAGTAGGTACCTAGAAAAGCCTGCACATATCTAGTCTACATAGCGCTGTAAAGTATTAGACAGGTATTAGACAGGTATTAGACTAGTATTAGACTAGTATTAGACGTATTACATAGCATATGCTTACCTAGAATACAGTATTGCTTATATGCTAGACATAGGCGCAGAAGTTGTGCATCTTTAGAAATTTAATCTTCTTATTAGTACTAGTAACTGCATCTACTAATATTAATTTAATATATCTTTATTAGCGCAGCTTGTTAGCTTTCTCTATGTCTGTTATTAGTACTGCAGAGAGTAAACTGCTATTATTTAAAGTGTTATTATATTAAGAATTAACAGCGTTTATAGGCTCTAGACTGTTAATATCTATAGGCTCTATATCTAGGTAGCAGTGTTAGGGAGGCATATATGCGTCTAGGAGTTTAAAGAGCGTAAGTTACTTAATAAAAAATACATGTTAATTACTAAATTTACTAGGGTCTACACTACACTTAATAGCCTTTTAGCTGTAATGTTTGCCCTTACTAAATCTATAATAGATTAGCTACTATTTATTACTTATCTAATACTATATACACTTACTATATTGCTGTTACAACATTTTTAGATTGCACATATAAGTGTGCTTCTAGTTTAGACTTTTTATTATTATTATGTTTAGCATCTAATAGATGCTGTACTGCTAGGCAGAATTTATTAGTCTAGAATTTAAAGTAGGCTATATTAGTTGCAATATAGTTTAAATTGCGCTAAGCGCCCTCTCTAGTTAGTAGAGTCTACTGCTTTAGATTTTGCACTATGCTTAGGTTAGTAGAGTATTCTAATAGGCTTTTCTTGCGCTTTGCTATAGTGCATATAGTAGTAATAAATAAGTAATAAATAATTTACATAAAAATTTATATAATATTATGCTATACTAAAAATTAACTAGTAGCGTTGTAGAAGTAAAAAAGTATGTGTAAGTCTAAGTAATTAAAGTTCTTAAACATATACGCAGGCTATTGCGTTATTTAGGCAGCAGCCTACTATGTAGTGTAGTGTGTTGCTATAGTAAATAGTAGTAAGCTAGTTAAATTTTTTTTATTTATTAAAGATTTTACTTTTACTTACTTTTACTATAGTTTTATATGTCTAATACAACGTCTAATACTATGTTTAATACTGCTAAATATAATAGTTTATTATAAACTTAGAGTTTTTAACATAATTTATAAGAGCTAGTTATGTAACAGTACGCGTTCTTAGTTGCTAGTATAATATTAGTAACGCAGTTAGGGTCCTAGTAAAGTTACTAAGTAAGTAGTAAAAGTAAAAGTTAGCTTTAACTAGGTTACTACCTAACTTTTTAAACCTTTGCACTTACACTTTTACTGCTACTTACCCTAAAACTAACTTGCTGCTAAGTAGTAGCTTTTTTACACTATTTTTACTAACCTTTACTTTATATATGTACCTATTTACTTATAATGCTATTTTACGCTAATATTAGTTTAAACCTATGCTTAGTTTATTACTTACTTTATAGCATTTACTTAGTTAAAATGTCTTGCTCTTGTCTTTCTTTAGTAAATAGTGCTAAGAAGAGTATAGCAATAGTAATAAATATAGTAATAGACACTACTAATGCATTTTAGCTCTCTCTAGAAAAACTCTACACAAAGCTTCTTATAAGGCGCTTTAAAAAGCTCCCTGCTTTGCTTTTAGGCTAGACAAAGGATAAAAAAGTTAGAAAACTCCTTACTAAAAGCGTAGTAATCTGCCGCCCTTACAGTAAATTACCTACAGAAAGGGAGGCGCCTATGTTCTATTATAGAAGGGGACTAGTAAAAGTTAAAAGCTTTAAAAGGATAAGTGTATGTTAAATCCTATTTCTATGTACCTTATTTTATACTAATTATAGGTAGTAGTAACGCTTTAACAAATTAAGTATTACTAGTTAGCTAAGTAAAATACTTACTTTTTTTTTACTATTAATTCTTTTTATTATCTAGTTTATAAAATTACTTAGAATGTTAGTTACAACAACTCTGTTACTTTCTAGTAAAGCGCTTAGGCACTCTGTGCATTACAGATAACTACTAAGTCCTTTATTATAACTCTAATAGAGTGTAGGTGTTAATAGGTTAGTATTAAATAAAGTATTAAACTAATAGGGTTATAAGTACGTAATAGGCTGCTATTTATAGCAAATGTATTACTATCTAGGCTTAAGATGTGTAAGGACGGAGCTCTGTACCACTACGCCAATACAACTAAAAAGGTGCGAATAATCAACCAACAGTTGATTATTGCGTACAGAATAGTATATATACCCGTCGCACGTAAGCACCATCTTGGCCTTACATTATCCCACTTCTTAGCAGACGCATGTCCCAGGCGTCACATGACCTACCCGCAGCTCAGAGGCGCCTATGCGCATGTCTCGGTTACCGGCCAGAGGCTGACCACCTGCGGCCCAGAGGCGCGGGATAAACACGACGCAACGCTCAGTGGCCACGCCAGCTAAGCCATACACACTAGACCTCCCAGCAGCTACAACGTGGCGCCAGAAGAGGCCGCCTCACGTTTCAGTCTAAAAACTGGCAAAGCTGTCCGAGGTGTGGGTCGAACGCGCGACCATCCTTGTTGTTAGTTGATTATTATGTAAGGACAGAGCTCTGTACCACTACGCCAATACAACTAAAAAGGTGCGAATAATTAACCAACAGTTGATTATTGCGTACAGAATAGTATATATACCCGTCGCACGTAAGCACCATCTCGGCCTTACAAGATGTTAAATTTGTTATCTGTATTGCTTAGGACTTTAGATAGTACTATAATTTTATAAATAATTATTTAGATAAGAAGAAGTAGAGTCTCTTCTAGTCTATAGCGTTTATTAGTAGTATAGGCATCTACCTAGTTAGGCTAGTGCTTAGAATAATTTACTTTTTAAGAGTTTTTAGGCTGCAGATAGCTCTAGTCTGTCTGCTACACTTACAGCCTTCTTACTAAGGCTACTTACAATACAAAATAATTTCCTGTGAAGGGTTTTTAAGCGTGAAATAACAGCGTACTTAAAGCAAGCTCTGCTTTTACAGATTATTTATAAACTGTCGTAGTATTTTATAACACTAAGTAATTAACACGCTAGACAGCCTTTATAAGTAAAATGCTAACGTACTTCATGGGCGAGTTGCTCACACACCCGAGTCGCTCACTTTTGCCAAGACCCCACCAAACCACCCTTCCTACACTAATGCATTCCCTACAACACTACTTAGACGCACTAAAAGAATGTTAGATACAGCTTACACTCTAAGCTTTTAAATAAGACATAAAACTTTTAAAAAAATGTGCTATAGCTATGTGCAAGGTCCTATAAAAAACAATAAATAACTATAGCGCTAGACAACTTTTACAAGCTAATTCTACAGCTAAATTACAAAGGCTAGGCAATAAAAAGAAGCAGGTGATTGTTAAGACTATACTTAAGCTATATGCGCAAGGAATTTCCCCTTAGATAGCATTTATAGCATTTATAGCTAATTCTTTGCGCGCTAAGCGTAATCTAGGCCATGTTTGCATAAACTGGCCTAGTACGTTTGTAAAGTGTTATTTAGAGCTTAAAGTAATGTTTAAGCGTAAGTACAACTATAAGAGAGCCCTCTGCAAGAGTCCTAGGGTAATTTAGGGCAGGTTTAGCCTTATAGAGAATATTAAAGCTAAGTATAGCATCTAGGATAATAACACATACAACTTTAGTAAAATAGGGTTTATAATTAGCTAGATATCTCTTAACTATACTTGCGCTTAAAACTTTACTTTAAGCTCTAAATAACGCTTTACAAACATACTAGGCTAGTTTATGCAAACATAGCCTAGATTACGCTTAGCGCGCAAAGAATTAGCTATATTAGCTATAAATGCTATCTAAGGGGAAATTCCTCGCGCATATAGCTTAAGTATAGTCTTAATAATCACCTGCTCCTTTTTATTACCTAGCCTTTATAATTTAGCTGTAGAATTAGCTTATAAAGGTTGTCTAGCGCTGTAGTTATTTGTTGTCTTTTATAGGACTCTGCACATAGCTATAGCACATTTCTTTAAGAGTTTTATGTCTTATTTAAAAGCTTAGAGCGCAAGCTGTATCTAACATTCTTTTAGTGCGTCTAAGTAGTGTTGTGGGGAATGCATTAGTGTAGAAAGGGTGGTTTAGTAGGGTCTTGGCAAAAGTAAGCAACTTAGGTGTGTGAGCAACTCGCCCATGAAGTACGTTAGCCTAAATTAAAAAATCTAACTAAGCTTAAAAAAAAAGTAGTTATTAAGTATATACTTAAGCTTATTACATACAGATTTCTTTTTAGGCTTATAGCTATAGCTAATATAGCTAATTTCTTACATGTAAAGTGTAATCTAGGCTAAGTTAGCTTAAACTAGCCTAGTATGTAGGTTAAGCACTGCTTTAAGTTTATAATAAAGTTTAATTATAAGTATAATTATAAGAAAGCATTTTATAAAGATCTAAAGGTTATCTAAGGCTAGTTTTACCTAGTAGCTAATATAAAATCTAAGTATAGTATCTAGAATAAAAACATATATAACTTTAATAAGTTAAGCTTTATAATAAGCTAGATATTAACTAGAGCAGTTATTATAGCTTTAAAAAGATAAAAATAGCTAAAAGTAATATAGTAAAGTAATAAAAAAGTAAATAATAGTTATTTAGAGCATTAATAACGTACTTTATAGGCGAGTTGCTTACACACCTAAGTTGCTTACTTTTACTAAGACCCTACTACACTACTTTTTCTACACTAATGCATTTCTAACAACACTACTTAAACATGTTAAAGGAATATTAAATGCAGCTTATGCTTTAGGCTTTTAAATAAAATATAACACTTTCTAAGCAACACGCTGCAGCTATTTATAGGGTTTTTTAAAAAATAATAAGTAACTAACACACTAGATAACTTTTCTAAGCTAATTATATAGCTAACTTATAAAAGCTAGATAATAATAAAAAGTAGGTAATTATTTAGCACATACTTAAGCTAGATGTGTAGGAATTTCCCTCCTAGCTAGCAGCTATAGCTAATATAGCTAATTCTTTACACGCTAAGCATAATATAGGCTATATTAGTATAAACTAGCCTAATATGTTTATTAAGTATTACTTAAAGCTTAAAGTAAAGTTTAAGTATAAGCATAACTATAAAAAAGCTTTTTATAAAGATTTTATAGTAATTTAAAGCTAGTTTAACTTTATAAAGAATATTAAAGCTAAGTATAGCATTTAGAATAATAACATATACAACTTTAATAAGATAAAGTTTATAATAAGCTAGATATCTACTAAAGCAGTTATTATAAGTTTAGAGAGATAAAGACAGCTAAAAGCAGTCTAGCTAGGTAACTAGGAGTAGATAATAGCTATTTAGAGCATTAATGCTAAAAAGTAAGCTATTTTACTTTTTATTATTTTTTAAGGTAGCAACTACTTTTTAAACTAGTATAAAAAAAAATCTACTTTAAAATTAAGTTATTATAATCTCTAAGCGCAGCTAGACTACTAATTAGCTTAGTCTAGACTAGTTAAAGCACTTTAATGTGTATATAAAGAAGTTTACTATTAGTAGCTACTGTCTGCTAGTTATTAATAGCTATAAAAGCTATAACTTACTTTATTTCTAGTAATACTATAAAAATAATAAAATTATTACTATTTACATACCTTTTTACTTATTACACCTTTTATAGCTACTTAATGTAGGTTGTTTTACTTCTTTAAAAAAAGTGTATAAGCGCTAAGCTAAAAACCTTATACATAACTAAATTACTTATATTATAAAAATAAAGTTTCTACTATGCTTTAAAGCAGCCTATAATGCTATAATTACTTTTAGTAATATCTAAGAAAAGTTCTAAAGCGCTAAATTAGTTTCTTTTAACTTATAATAAGTTATAATAAGCTTTAATGTAAAGTTGCGCACTCTATTACTACTACTACTTATATATAATAAGCCCTAGTAGTTATAAACCTTAAGTAATACTCTAGAACTTAAGTTATAATTAATGCTTATAAAAATAAAAATTTAGAAGTATATAAATAGTTTACTAGCGTCTATAGTTAAGGCGTTTAAAAAAGTTTTAAAAAAAGTAGTAATAATTACGCATAAGCTAGTGTTAGTATAATAAAAAATTACTAAGCTTTAAGCAGCTAATAAGGCTGCTATATAATGTAAATTACATAAAAAAAGCAGATTAAAGTAAAAAAAACCTTAATAATTTAAAAAGGCCTACACTTAACAGCTCTAAAGAAGTTTAAAGCGCGCAGTAATAAGAAGAAAGTAAAGAAGCAGGTGTAAGCTAAAGTAGGTAAGCTATCCTAAAGGCGCTGCAGACAGTGCAATTAGGCTAGGCATAACACACAAATATGTAAGCAAGAAGCAGAAGTAGTATCTAAATAATATTCTAGGCTGTACTGTACTATATAGTGCTAGAGCGGGTTGTTATAGGCTATAATAGAGTTTGTTAGGGTGGGGTCTTGGCAAAAGTAAGCGACTTAGGTGTTTAAGCAACTCGCCTATGAAGTACGTTATAATAAAGTAAGCTATTTTACTTTTTATTATCTTTAAAAGCTGCTATTACTTTTTTACCTAGTATAAAAAAAATCTACTTTAAAACTAGGTTATTATAGTTTCTAAAAACAGCTAGATAATAAATAAGCTTAAGCTGCAGTAGTTAAAGCACTTTAATAAGTATATAAAAAAAAGTTATAAGCGCTTATTAGCTTTTTATTATTAATAGCTATAAAAGCTATAACTTACTTAATTTTTAGTAGTACTATAAAAAGAATAAAATTATTACTATTTATATACTTTTACACTTATTACACTTTTTATAGCCTTTTAATATAAGTTATTTTACTTTTTTAAAAAAGGTGTATAAGTGCTAAGCTAAAGATCTTATGTGTAACTAGATTACTTATATTATAAAACTTAAGTTTCTACTATGCTTTATACACACTTATAATATAGTAATTACTTTTAGTAATATTTAAGAAGAGTTTTAATGCGCTAGTTTAGTCTTATTTAACTTAAAATAAGTTAAAATAGCTTTTTACATCTAGTTATGTACTTTATTACTACTACTACTTATTAATAATAAGCTCTAGTAGTTGTAAACTCTAAGTAATACTTTTAAATTTAAGTTATAATTAATGCTTATAAAGGTAAAAATTTAAAGGCATATAAATAGCTTACTAATGTCTATAGTAAAGGCCTTTAAAAAAGTTTTAAAAAGAGTAGTAATTATTACACATAAGCTTATATTAGTGTAAAAGAAAATTATAAAGCTTTAAGTAGTAAATAAAGCTGCTGCGCAATATAGATTACATAAAAAAAAATTAAATTCAAGTAAAAAAAACTTTAATAGTTAAGAATAAAGCTTGTCTAACTACTTTAAAGAAGTTTAAAGTGCGTAGTAATAGAAAGAAGCTAAAGACGCAAGTGTGCGCTAAAAAAGGTAAGCTAAGTTAAAAGTAATATAAGTAGTGTAATTAAACTAGGCATAACTTACATATGTGTAAGTAAGTAGCAGAAGTAGACTTTAAATAATATCTTATGTTGTATTACTTTATATAGGGCTAAAGTAGGCTGTTTTGCGCTAGAATAGGGTGGTTTTAGTAGGGGCTTAGCAAAAGTGGCCGGCTAACCCGTGTAGCCGGCCAACCTGTTAGGTACGTTATATAAAAAAGTATAGTCTGTTTAACTTTATAAAAAACTTTAAAAGCTAGATATAATAGAATTTTAATAACTTATTTATATATTTAGGTAAGAGCTTTTCTATGCTCTAGCTAAGCACAGGATCTATCCTGTAGGAAAGAGATGCAGTAAGTAGCCTAAAAAGCTAGCAGGTGTTGTAAACTAGCAGTACATAATTAGCCCTATATAAAAAAGAGAAAAAGATATAAGAAATAGTATAAAAAAACAAAATAAAAAGTATAAGTAATAAGTAAGTAACTTAATTTATAAAAAAAAAGTTACTAGTGTTTATATATAAGTATAGCTGCGTCTATACACACATATAGCTAAATTAAGTTACCTAAAACATTAGCTATCTAGCCTATATATTAGAGGCTAAATGTACTTAACAACTCTTTTTCTTTATATAAAAAAAGAAAGTAGTAGTTAATTATAAAAAGATCTTTGCCTACTTACCCTATTACAGGCTGTACGCTTAGCGTACAACTGCCTATCTACCTACCGCGTGCGTAGCCACGCAGAGAAGGGACCTACTACTAGATGCGTAGCCATCTAGAGAAGTAAGCTAACTGATAAAAATAATACTTTTAATATATTACTATTTACTAAAAGTAGTTACTTTTTTAGTTAGTTAATTATAAGTATAAGTAATAGTTTTTTTAAGCTATTTATATTTTTATTTTATTTTTCTAATATTTCATACAAGTAAGTTATAAGTAGTAAGGCTTTAAAGTAACTCTAAACTTTATATAAAGTAAAAAAAGTAAGTATAAGTTTAAGTATAAAACACTATTTTTACTATTTTTAAACTTTTTTTTTTTACTTTTACTTTTGTTAAATAGGCTCTTTTAGCTAGCTGCTTATAGTATAAGCGCTTAAGTAGCAAGAGTAAGAGTAGTGTACAGTGTGCACAGCGTACAGGGTAAGTAAAGTAAGAGCAACATGTTTTTAGTTCTATAACTCTTATTTTTTCTTTATATAGAGAAAAAAAAGAATATTTAGATATTTATACATAAAGGTTTACACATAAGCATTATGTAACATAGATATTTAGTTTTACTTATACGCGATAGCTAGTATCTAAATTATAATGCTACTACTATGTATAGACACTAGTAACTTTCTGTTTTTATCTAGAAAGTTGCTTTTTATATAAGTTACCTTTTTTCTTTCTATGTAAGTCTATTTAGTTACATTTTACCTATACTTTACTCTATTTATTAAAACTTGCCTTAGTAATGCTGTATGTTAAGATAAGCTAGTTACACTATATAAATAGCTTTATAAATAGTATAAAGTGTTTTAGGCTATTATTATCTAGCTTTTATACACTTACTTTATAAGTAATTTTACAGTGTATAGGCTGTTTTATGTAAGGTTCTGTAATAGAATAGTGTAAGATCTTTATATAAGCAGGTGTATAGAAAGGTGTATATAATAAGGTCTTTTTTTTTACTTTTTAAGCTTTACTATATAATTCCCTAGCTTTTTTCTCTTTTATATAGTGCTAATAGTGACAGATCCTCTTGCCTGCACACACACACACACACACAGATGTCTCTCTAGTCCTCTTCTACCTTCTACGCTGTTAGCGCAGGTGTCTTTAACGTTCTTATGCAGTCTAGCAGCCTAGGGCGCATTTATGTTACCCTTTTAACTAGTTTTACTACCAATTAGCAGTTTATATAGTATCTTAGTATAAATATATAAATTCTTTTAGCTTTTTTACTTTTTCTTTATATAAAATGCTAATTATAAATAGGCTAAAAAGTAGCATATAGCAGCTTTACTATTTTATAATATTAATGTTATCTTGCCTACTAGCACTAATCTGCAGCTATAGATAGTAAAAGTTGTGTATTATAAAAGGTACTTTTATATAGTTTTAGTTTAAAGTTATAGTTAAGTCTTAGTAACTTTGTGTACTTATTATTATAGTAGCACTACTAGTGCTTTTTTTTATTAAGTGTTATATGCTAGCTAACTTCTAGGCTAATGCCTACACCTTATGCGTATAGTAGAGCTGTGGTCTACATTGTAACTACTACACGTAAGGGGTGGTGTGTTCTAGAGGGGCTAGTAGCTTTTTTTTTCCTATATACTAGATAAATAAACTGTTTTTTTTACATATTTTTCTTTTCTAATCTTATAATAAGAAAAATAAGTGTGTATAATAAATACTATAAAAAAATAAGCTTTATATAAAAGTGTTATTAGTCTAGTTAGTCTAAAGCATCTTTGCGCACAAAATCTAGCTAGTCCACAGATGCTTCTATCTAGACAGAGAGGTAGTTAGTTAGAACTAATAATTAAAAAGCCTAATTTAGTGTTTTTTTATACATATATTTACTAAGTTGTCTTTACTATTAATTTACTTAATTTTAGTAATTTCTTTGTTTTATATAATTTATAAAGTAACATGATATTAATTATAAGTTACTTTTTACTAGTAGTGCCTAGCTTAATAAGGTAATTATATAAAGACCTTAAATTTATGTAAATTACTACTAAGATTAGTAGCAGTTTAAGCATTTTTAGCAGAGCTTGCTCTGCTTATTATATTCGGGTTTGCAGAACGAAAAGTTGAGCAGAATCTCCTCTTTTAGACGCGCTAGTTAGTCAGAATTTCTTCGGATAAACCCCGGTAACGCTGTTTCTCTGTCACCTTATGTGTTTCTTATATTCTTTTTTAAAAAAAATGTATACCTAATGTAAGTGCACCTTTATGCTAATTTGCATGCAGTTTGCTCCAGCATGCGTCGTGTAAAACATGTTTAAATTATAGTTAGTTGCGTCTGTTCCACCTCTCTAGCCACATCAGTGTGTCGGGGATTGGCATCAGCCACATTGGTGCGTTGGGATTGGCATCAGCCGCATCGGTGT
>NW_022985206.1:245845-248373 GCF_010093535.1 Lindgomyces ingoldianus
AAGCATTATGCTGTAACTATTCTTTAACCTAGACAACCTACTTTAATGCGCTAACTATTACTGTTGCGTAAGAAGAGCATAGGGACCTTGCGTCGCGCACATAGGCTTAGTGTCGCGCCTGTGTTTCAGACAAGCAGCCTAAGACACTTAGCGCCTAAGCTCTCTATAAGCCTTTTATAGTTAATAGACTTGCTTCTTATTGCTCTCTAATTAGCAGTTGCGACAATTACTCTAAGCAAGCTTTGCTTTTACAGATCATTTATAAACTGTTGTAGTATTTTATAATTTACTATAAAGTTATACTAAAAGTAATTACATTATTAAACTTTCTAACTATTTTATATAATTTACTAGTAAAAACACTTTTAGTTACTCTTTTATACTTAGTAGAATTTTAGTGTATAATATTACTTAGTATTTTAAAGTAGTTACTTTACTTTATATAGTTTTTATTACTTCGTATAATTAAAAATCTTAGCTATAAGCTAAAGTTTATATTATTAGTAAATAATCTATTTATTAAAATAAATAGCTTTACATAATTAAGCTATAATAGTAGAAAGGTAAAACTACACTTACTATTATCTATTTACTATTAGATTTATGTGTTAAGTGCTTTAATGTTATTATGTAAAAGGTCTATAGTTTGTATAGTAATAGATAGGTTAAATGCTGCCTCTAGTTAACATATAGATATAATATATGCCTTTTTTACACACTACTTAATATATTATTATATAGCATTTTTGTTTTTTAAGTTAATTATATAAAAGTAGCTTACTTATCTCTTTTAAGTAAAAACTACTATGTTATATATAAGTTTAATTCTTTTACTATTAAACTTAATAAGCTGCTTTTCTACTAAAATAGTTTTACTTTTTATATAAAACTTTACTTTTTATAGTTTTTTTTTTCGTTTTACATAAAATTTTTTATTATAATGCTTAAAGTATTATTTATTTATAAGCTAGTAATACTAAAAGTGTGCTTTTTTTTATTAGTAATTAAAAAGTAAAAGTTGTATAAAAAAATATGCATGCACAGCTTTTTTTTTATAGTAGTTATAGTATGTCTTAAACTAATACAGTCCTAATTTAGTAGCTTTATATATAGTGCGCGCATAAGCTTATCTATTAATTAAATATATACTTATGTAATATTACATAGTTAAAAATGCATTTTATATATAGCTTTTAAGCTTACTTTTATAGCTAAAAGTAGTCTCTAGCTTATTTTTTAAATAGTTAGTAATTAAGTAAAAAAAATAATTTTTTATCTAAGTAGCTAGTAAAACACTAAGTAGAATTTTTTATATAGTTAAGTTATTTTACCTTTTACTTTTTATATAAGGTAAAGGTTAAAAATTTAACTTTTATACTTTATTAAGTTATATACTATAACTTTAAAAGTGCTATTAGTAATTAAAGTGTCTATTTTTATATAGTCTAATTTTTTAAATAGTTTTTTAAGTGTAGTTATTACACTATTTATATAAAGCTTAATAGATAAGGCTTAATTATTCTTTTTTTTCTAGGTTAGAAATACCTTGTCTAGACTTTATGCAGGTTTTCTTTACCTTTTACTTCTTCTAGTATCTATATCTTCTCTTTGAACTAGTGCGGCATTGCTGTCCTAAGGGGCTTAGTTTATAGTAGGCTTTAGTTCTACTTTTATAGCATTTTTATAAAGTTGTTTTTTTTTTCTTTTCTTTAAAGAATCTTTTTATATAGGGATTAGTTTATCTAGGTTATTTATTATAAGTAAGTTGTCTTTTTTTTTTCTTTATAGTATAGTTGTCAGATATGCGCACCTACTGTCAAGACAGGAGGAACGCTTGACGAAAGCTGCTACATAGTACGAGCAATAAGCTCGAACAGTATGTTGCTGCAAATTGCTGCATGTTGCAGCAAATTGCAGCATTTTGCAGCATGTTGCAGCATGTTGCAGCATTTTGCAGCATTTTGCAGCATGTTGCAGCATGTTGCAGCATTTTGCAGCATTTTGCAGCACTTTGCAGCATGTTACAGCATTTTGCAGCATTTTGCAGCAAATTGCAGCATGTTGCAAGCTGGTCGCGCATAGGGCAAGTGCGCGAGGGACTCGGATCGGCAAAACAAAAAGCCGAGCAACACAAGTAGAGCAGAAAAAGGATTGATAAATCAATACAATCAAGAATCATCCCATACATCTTATCCAAACCCATCATTCATCTCAGGAAACCTAGAAACAGTGCTTTAATCTGACAATTAAGAGTCTCAGTGCCTCCATCGATACAAAATGGCCACCCAGCCTCCTCGAGACGCGACAGTCGTCCTTCGAGACCACACCGACTACAGAGCCTGGATGATGCAGCTGCAATCGAGATGTGTAGCGCACAGCATCTGGCCGCAAGTGGATCCTAAGTTGACCATCCAAATGATCTCCAAACCAAGAGCTCCAGAGATGCCGCTAATAGCTGAGTTTTCACCAGCCTCTAACGTCAAAACGCCTACGCACATAAACAAGCTATTAACAAGCAGTGTTAGAGC
>NW_022985206.1:248403-251825 GCF_010093535.1 Lindgomyces ingoldianus
TGGCAGACATAATTATAAAAGAGAGTAATTAAGCCTCTAACAGATTATTGTCTTTATCTAGTTAATAGTTAGCCTGCATCTGCAGTGTACATGCTGTTCTCTAGATTAACTACTTAGATAGTAGATTACTGTCACGGTATCCTCCCCGGATCCTAGACATAACTGTATTGGACGCGTACTAGAGTATTATTAGTGCACGTCTGACACAAACACAACACAACACAGACATAAACTTAAGCATAAACTGCCTTAACACTAACTAAACCTAGAACAGGCTTAATTTATACCTAAAGCGCTTAAACTTCTAAGCTAAGTATTTAATTGCTAATCTTCTTCTAAACCTTTCTGTTTCTTACACAACGTCTTATACCTACTATAATACCTTACATAGTAATTAAACTAGACCTCTGTAAAGCTTTATAACCTTACTTGTGCACAATTATAACATTACGTTGTGTTAAACTCTAGCTAAGAATAGCCTTTAAATCTAATTTAATAAGCTTAGTACTTGTATAACTCTAAGCTATTAAAGTAAGCTAAGAAGCCTTTTAAAAAGCACTTACTTTATAGGAAAGCTGCTACATTGCAAACTTAAAAGCTTTTTAAAAGGACTTTAAAAAACAGTTTTGCGTTATTAAGCAGTCTGTTTCTACCTTAACTTTTATTATAGTAGTAGGAACTAAGAACTTACTAGCCTTAAAGCCTACCTAAAAGTCTAGAGATAGCTTAACTCCCTCCTGTCTAACGCCGCCTACAACCTGTAACCTCTCTAACTTAGTAATAAAATCTAACTAACTCCCTAATCCCCTGCTGTTTAACAGAAAATAGAAAGACCTACCTTTTTTCCTACACAAGCTCTAATACAAACTTAAAGAAAATATAGACTAATTCCCCTCTAAACGCTTTTAGTTACTATATGCTTACTTTTAACTTAACTATAATATAACAGCCTTAATTAACTTACTAATAGATAAGAATATTATTAACCTAAATTAATTTATAGAGTTTCTGTAAGTAACTTATAGAAACTTAAATAAAAAGTTAACAGCTTTAAGTTACCTAAACACTTTATAATAAAAAAAAAAAAGCTTTACTTTACACTTTGCTAAGTTCTGCTAACTTGCATTTAATATAGGCCTAAATAAGATAGGTCTAATTACAGCTTTATATAACTCTCTCTTAACTAAACTGCAACGCGCTATAGTAGAAGAACCCCTTCTAAATAACCTTAACGTGTACGTAAACTTAATTACTACTTATAATAATAATATAAAGTTTCTCTTTATATAAGCTTTAATACACTACTAAACTAGCGCAGTTGCAAATAAAGACTCTAATGTAATAAAAATTAATTTAAATTATGCTTTAGTTAGTTCTAGAAAGCGTAAAGATTATAAAAAGAAAAGTTAATACTTTAAGTGTAGTAAGCATAGTTATATTTTTTAAAACTACTTTATTTCTTTTTTTTAAGTCTGCGTAAGTAGCGCTGCTAGCACTTATTAAAAATTTTTACTATTTTAATTTTAATTTTATAAGGGCTTTAACTTATATTTAAGCTTTAATCCTTTTTACTACTCTTAACATAGCTGCAGCTATAGTAGTAGAAGCCTACAAAAAGGCTTGTCCTAGGGCTAAGTTGCCCCCTAGAACTAATTTAACACTAGATCTCTACTAACTTATAGGCTAAGTCCTTTACTAATAACTAGAAGTACTAAGTTAATATTCTTATATATTTATAATAAGAAACTATATTAGCCTTAATATAAGCTTTTATTAACTTAAGAGTAAATAGTATAAGTTACATTAATAAAAAACTAGTGCATAAACTAAATCTTTAATTAACACTACTTACCTAAATAATTTACTTAACTAGATTTAATAAAAAATAACTTAAAAAAAGTTTTATCTTTTATACTATAACTATTATAATTACCTACTAACACTATAAAGAGTAGATTAAACTTTATGTAATAAACATAGAATGTTATAACCTAATTCTAGAATAACTATAGCTGTATTAGCATAAGGTTACTTTTAATTACTAAAAGTAAGTTCTAAACTTTAACTTTTTTTAATGCTAAGATATATGCTTACACTTACACCTAAATAACACTTAAATAGCACTTAATATAAAAAGTTTCTAGACCTACTCTTTAATAACCTAAAGAAAAACTACCTAAGTAAGGCTAATAAGCTAGGCCTTTTACTAAGATAAGCTACATAAAATAATTTAATAACTGCTTAAACTTAAAGAAGAGAAAGCTTTTAAAGAACTTTTACTTACCTAATTTAGACATAAACTAGGACTTAAACAGTAGATAGACATTTGCTACATAAGACCTACCCTATTTATAACTCTAGCTTAATAACTAGATTATAAAATCTACGCAGTTATAATTTCTAATATAGACTAAGCTTTAGCTTTTTAAAAACGCACTAACTTAAAAACAATAGTCTTTTAAGACTACTATAACTTATTACACATTTTCTTTTAAAACAAGTCTAATAAGCTTTTAATATAATATCTATATAATTACTAAATAACTTTTAAGCCTAGTAAACAACTTAGTTATAGGCTACTATATAAGATGTTACTAAATAAATTAAAAGTGCTCTAAAAATACCTTAATAAGAACCTAAAAAAAAGGTTTATTTAAGCTAGCTTCTTACTAGTAGTGTTACTTATACTATTTATAAAAAAACCTAAAGGTAGGCTTTAATTTTATATTAACTACTAAAGACTAAATACTATTACTATTAAAAACTAATACTTAATTTCCTTTTTATAAGAAACTTTAAGCTAACTAAGTAAAGTAAAGTATTTTATAAAGTTAGATATTATTACTGCCTTTAATAAGCTAAAAATAGTAAAGGGTAATAAGTAGCTAACAGCGTTTTAAACCTAATACAAACTATTTAAGTACCTAGTAATGCCCTTTAGCTTAGCTAACACGCTTAGTACTTTTTAACATTTTATAAACAACTTACTCTAACCCTACCTAGACATATTCTATATTATGTATATTAATAATATTTTAATTTATAGTAATAGCCTTTTAGAGCACAAACAGCATGTACGCCTAGTGCTAAAGGCTATAGAAGAAGTAAGTCTGCAACTTAACATAGACAAATGTAAGTTTTACTAATTAAAGGTTATGTATTTAGAATATGTAATCTTTATAAATAGCATCTAAATAGACCTTATTAAAGTTTAGACTATGCTAGATTAGTAATACCTAAAAAACATAAAAAATGTTTAAGCTTTTATAAAATTTACTAACTTTTACTAATAATTTATTAATAACTTTTTATAGTAAGTAAGCTTTATAATTATACTTACTAAAAAAAAGATTTAATTTAACTTTAACTTAAATTACTAATAGTTTTTTAACTAGCTAAAAAAAGCCTTTACTAAAGCCTTA
>NW_022985206.1:252365-255613 GCF_010093535.1 Lindgomyces ingoldianus
TAAACTAAGAATTAAACTACTTTAAATTATACATAACTTGCCTATTAAAGGACACCTAGGCAGAGGAAAGACTCTTAACCTACTACAGAGAGAGTACTACTAGCCCTACATGTTCTATACTGTACACTAATATGTATTATGTTGCTATACTTACTATAAAGTAAAGGCCTTTTAAAAAAAGTATAATAGCCTGCTTAAACTGCTTTTAATTTCTAAATAAGCTTAAAAAGACATATTAATTAATTTTATTATAAACCTACTTTTATCTAAAGAGTATATAAATATTATAGTAGTTATTAATTACTTAACTAAGTATTAACACCTAATACTATGTTTTTTAATAACTGCCTCTAATATAGCCTAGTTATTCTACTAATATGTATAGGTTTACTATAGCCTGCCTAACATAATTATATTAGACAGAGGTACGTAGTTTGTCTTAGCCTTTTAAGATAAACTCTATAAATAGCTCTAAATTATCTTTTATCTATCTACAGCTTTTTACCTAGAGACTAATAGCTAGACTAAGAACATAAACGCTGTAATAGAATAAGTCTTATAAGTGTACATAAACTACTAGCAAAATAACTAAGTAAAATAGTTAGCTATAGCATAATTTAAAGCTAATAATATAACATTTAAATTAATGTAAGTATCTTTATTCTTAGTAAACTATAGATACTACTTTTAAATAAAATTTAAACTACTTTTAAATACCTTCTAACTAACTTATTAATCTGTATAAGTAATAGATGTAAATAAACTTATTAATAAAATCTAAAATATATCTAAATATGTTTATAAAAAGCTTACATAGGCTTAAGCTTTTTAATAAGAGTACGTAAACTAATCCTAAACCTCTGCCCCTATGTATGCAGCTAGCAAGAAGGTCTAGCTAGACGCTAAAAATATCTAAATAAACTAATAATTAAAGAAACTTAATTAAAAGAACCTTAGCCCTTTTATAGTAGCTTATATAGTCTTATTACACACTTACTAATTAATCCTACCTAACAGCATAAAGATACACCCTGTGTTCCACGTATTGTTGCTGCGCTAAGCAGCCTCTAAATCTAACTATCTACCTAGACAGCTAAACCTGCTACCTAAACCTGTTAGTATAAATAATAAACTAGAATATGTTATAGAAGATGTTAAATAGATCTAGTTTAATAAGAAAAAATGTATTTACAAATACCTTATAAAATAGACTAGATACAACAAACTGTTGTAGGAACCTGCAGAAGCCCTGTAAAAGAACTCTGCAGTAACTTAATTCTACGCCTAATACCTATCTAAACTAAACCTGTACCCTAATAAAGACAACCTAATGCTAGAACTACTAATGTAAAGGATTCCCTTCCTAATAAGGGGGGGGGTACTGTTATAGTATCCTCCCTAGATCCTAGACATAACTGTATTAGACGTGTACTAGAGTATTATTAGTGCACGTCTAACATAAACATAACATAACACAGACATAAACTTAAGCATAAACTACTTTAACACTAACTAAACCTAGAATAGGCTTAATTTATACTTAAAGCGCTTAGACTTCTAAGCTAAGTATTTAATTGCTAATCTTCTTCTAAACCTTCCTATTCCTCACACAACGTCTTGTACCTACCATAATACCTCACATAGTAATTAAACTAGACCTCTGTGAAGCTCTATAACCTTACTCGTGCACAATCGTGACAATTACAAACTTTAAAGCTATAGTAAGTGTTAACAACTAATTTAAACAAGAATATGTGTGTAACTAATATAATACATCTTTAAAGCTGCTAAGAAACGCAAGCATATAGGACCTATAGCTAGCAGAGTATAATTACGCTGCTATAGAAGTAGAGACACAAAATGTTCTAGAAACAACATAGTTTAATGCTGTTACAAAGGACTTTTTAACTACTATAAATAAAGTTGCCCTTTATTAGTCTATAAATTTTTAGAAAAGTAAATAGTTTACACTAAACATAAATTAAAAAGAAATAATAAAGCGCTTTTAAAAACACATAATGTTAAATTATTTAATATGTATAAAAAAGCATAAAGCTGCTTTTATAATAAATAACTTATTATATCTTACTAAAAGTAAAAAAACTACCTAAAGCATAAATAAGAACGCCTGTAGTGTAGAAGTTATAATATTAAAAAAATAAAGTAAACCTTAACATTAATGTTATTAAAAAGATAATAGAAAGTTATTTTTAAGCTAGAAACTTACTAAAACAGAAGGCACTAAATGTCCTACATGTAGACACATCTATGCACTAAAGGACTGCTTCTATATCTATCTAGATAAAGCACTAGACTAGTAGATACTAAATAATAGAGTTAAAAAGCTTATAGCATTAAAGTGTAAGCACAACTTAAAATTTTAAGGCCTACTTAGAGAGCAGTGTAGACATAATTTAAAAATACTAACTTTAAAAAGTTTATATACACCTACACTAGAGATACAAGAAGACTAACTTAAAGGCTAGAAAGTATTAAGAATTAAGGCAGCTGCATTGCTAGCTATAGTTAATTTAAACTAGAATAGATATCTGCTAAAAAAATTATTTATTCTTAACTTAGGCTTAACATGCTATATTATAAAGAATCTTAATTAAATCTATAACTATTATTTACTAACACTAAAAGACTTTATTTAGTTTAGAAACTCTTGCGTATAGATTTAAAGCTATAGATTAAGTACACTAAGCTTAAAAAGTAAGCATAAAACACATAGTTAAGCATATAGTTTTATACTACATAATGTTGCAATGTGCCTAGACCTGTTGTGCAACCTAGTCTTGTTCTGCCTACTGTAATAAAAAGGAATCTAGTAGAACACATAAGCAGAGCTAACTGCTTTAAAGGCCTTAAATAGAATAATAATTAGAAATCTTACAGAGATTTATAGCTAATAAGTGTTAGAGTACTATCTACTATAAAAAGGCTTATATTATACATATATAATTAACATAAGAACTAAACATAGTCTATAAAAAGTATCTACAGAGCTATAGCATAAGCGTCTTAGACACCTTAGACTAGCTACACTTTAACACTTTATATAGTAAGCTAAGAGGGTGTAAATTAAAGGAATTATAACAGTCTAATATAACTTATATAGCAAAGCTAAGATATAATAATAAATTAGCTGCACACTGTAAATTAGTAACAGTAGACCTAGTAAAAGACTATTAATTAATTTCTATGCATATAAAGCATAAAGCATTATAAAAAAGTAGAGTTAAATG
>NW_022985206.1:256273-260432 GCF_010093535.1 Lindgomyces ingoldianus
AGAAAGCTTGGCTATTTGCTGGCTGGAAGCGCTTTGGTGAGTCCGTCCGCAAGCATCTCGCTGGAGGGGACATGGACAACCTTGATCGTTTGTCGAGAGACTTCCTGTCGGAGCCAGTGGTTATGGATGTTGACATGTCGGAGCTTGGTTTGAAGTCGAGATATCTCTTCGTTTACCAGTCAGATTGTCTGCTTGTTGTCGCACTAGATTGTAATAGTTAAATCAGGCAGCTCAACCTGCAGTTTGTTAAGGAGCATTCTTGTAAACATAGCTTCCTTAGTAACTTAGAACAGTGCAAGTAATTCTGCTTCTGTTATTAACGTTATAACTATATCTTGTTTGTTTGCTTGCTATGCAATCTATCTGCTAAATAGTTAAATAACATAGCCTTAAAAGCTTTTCCTATCTAGTGTATTGTCTATAAATAACGCATTGCTTGCTACTACAAAGTAGTCTTCTCCTCCTAATTAGAGTGCGTACGTCCGTGTCGCATGTAGGTACAGGATGACTCGATCGGCTGCATCCTGATGGTCAGATGCGGGATTCGTGAGAAACTGTGCGAGGCGTAATGTGGCGAAGGCGATGTCTAGTCTTGTAGTGACTGCTGCGAAGAGCAGAGATCTAATCTTCTGCTAATATTAATTTACCTCTAATAGGGTTGTGAAACTAGATTGCGGCATAAGTTTAATCCCACTTATAGGTGTAGCATGCTGCAGGTCCTTTCTGTCAGCTAGCCTAGCTATCTTGTTAATATATAATGCCTGTGACAGCTAAATTATTTATTGCTATTAATCTCTAATAATCTTAACTCCTAGAAACTATTGTAGGTCCTTGCCTCCTATTAGGGTATACTTCTCTTGTAACTAGTCTACTACACGCTGTGCATCTGCTTTAGAGCCTTTTCTGTACGCAATAATAAGGTTATCTACGTAGAAGAAGACAAATATTCTAGCTTTAGTTATGCAGTAGGGTTTGTGTAGGACAGCTAAAAACCTAAGGCCTTTAAAAGTTGTTATAAAATAGTGTTGCTAGAGTAGAGGAGAAATTTGCAGGCTGTATAGTGCCTTTTAAAGCTTTAGTATTGTACCTAGTTTCTAATAGCCTCTTAGCATCCGCATGTAGATATTGCAGTTAATTGCTGCATGTACAAACGTGTTAGTTACGTTGTATTGTTTAAGCTCTAGGTTAAAGCGTGCAGATATTGCTATTAGCATTTAAAATAAGCGTTCTGCTAGGGTGGCAGCGTAGGTATCTTATGTAGTGATGTTTCTCTGTTAATTACTGTAGACTACTAGTTGCGCCTTGCATCTTTGCAATCTATAGTGCTTGTTAAGCTTGTAGGTGTACACCTACATACAATCTAGAATCTGCTGTCTAGCTGCCTTAATTAGCTTTATCTAGACCTCTGTCTAGGATTTTATTATCTAATAACTGTCTAGGTGCGTTCTTTCTGCTGCCTTAAACATTTTATGTAGAGGGTGCTTCTTTAGTTACTTTTAGGTTAATAGCAGAGGTAGCAGCTAGCTTCTATAAGGTGTCTTCTTTTTAGATAGTATTTTTATTAATGCTGCTTTATCTAGTGTTTTGCTGCTATGCTTTCCTACACTTCTAGATCTTATGCTAGCTATAAAGGCTACAGCCTATAGTACAGTCTTTAACAACTCTATTTAGCTTAGCTTTAGTGCTGCTCTAGCTATTAACTGCATAAGCAATGCTGCAGGTAGCAGAGTGTTTAGAGGAGATAGATAGTTATCTCTAATCTTTCTTCCTTAATAGTAGCCTAGTAGGTCTACTTTATTAAAGTTTAATGTATTATCTGCAGTGTTGTCTTTATAGAACAACTCTATCTTTAGCTAATAACTAGGTGTTAGAAGCTTAATTATTCTAATGTATATAGTAATTTTTTTTACTATGTTATACATAAGGTTATTTATTAGGTCTTTAGGCTTACTACTAAAGATTAAGTGTTTGTTAAAAATAATATTGCATGTACAGATTACTTTTGCTAGCAGTAGTATCTATACGCAGTAGATGTTTAATAATTAGTACCTAACTAGATATCTAATCCACGCCTTTAGGTCTAGCCTCTGTAGCCTAGATTTATTCTAATGTGTGTTATTAGTTATTATAAATGCTTTGCAGCTATAAGCTTTTAGATGTGTAAAGCTTAGCTTTTAAATTAATATAATAACTCTATTATTTAGAGCTGCTTATGTAAAGAAGATCTTGTATAGTGTCTTCTAGTTGTTAGCATAGTTTAGCGTCTAATTGTATAGGTATACGCCGGCTCTAGTGATGTATAGCTATACGTCCTATAGTAGGTTGGCATCTAGTTGCATAGCCTGTGACTTCTCCTTGTTTACACTCTCTAAGCGTTTAGCTCCTCTATTCTAGGCTTGTGTATCTAGTGCTAAAGGCTTAACAGTTATTCTAAGCAATGCTAGCTAGCGTTCTACCTCTAGTTTTACTGTTATAATCTTATTGTTAGCTTTAATAACTTTTACAGTAATGTTATAATAGTTCTTTAGAAAGAGGATAAAGATTATAAGAGCTTTAATAATTAATTTAGCAAGCCTATTATCTTTAAAGTAGAGGTCCTACTAGAGGCTAGAATACTTATTAGTAATTAGCATTTAACTCTGCTCTTTTATAATGCTTTGTGCTTTATATGCATAGAAATTAATTAACAGTCTCTTGCTAGGTCTGCTGTTGCTAATTTATAGTGCGCAGCTAATTTATTGTTGTATCTTAGCTCTGCTACACAAGTTACATTAGACTGTTATAATTCCTTTAATTTACACCCCCTTAGCTTACTATATAAGGTGTTAAAGTGTAGCTAGTCTAGGGTGTCCTAGACGCTTATGCTATAGCTCTGCTAATGCCTTTTATAGACTACATTTAGTTCTTGTGTTAATTATGTGTGTATAATATAAGCCCTTCTGTAGTAGATAGTACTCTAACACCTATTAGCTATAGATCTCTGTAAGATCTCTAATTATTATCCTGTCTAAGGCCTTTAAAGCAGTTAGCTCTGCTTATGTGTCCTACTAGATTTCTTTCTGTCGCAGCAGGCAGAACAAGACTAGGTTGCACAGCAGGTCTAGGCACAGTGCAGCGTTATGTAGTACAAGACTGTATGCTTAACTGTGTGTTCTATGCTTACTTTTTAGGCTTAGTGTAATTAATCTGTAGCCTTAAATCTATATGCAAGAGTTTCTAGACTAGATAAAGTCTCCTAGTGTTAGTAGATAATAGTTGTAGATCTAATTAAGATTGTTTGTAATATAGCATGTTAAGCCTAAGTTAAGGATAAATAATTCTCTTAGCAGATATCTATTCTAGTTTAAATTAACTATAGCTAGCAATGCAGCTGCCTTAACTCTTAATACTTCCTAGCTTTTAAGTTAGTCTTCTTGTATCTCTAGCGTAGGTGTATGTAAACTCTTTAGGATTAGTATCTTTAAATTATGTCTACGCTGCCCTCTTAGCAGGCCTTAAAATTCTAAGTTGTGCTTACGCTTTAATGCTACAAGCTCTTTAACTCTCTTATTTAGCATCTACTAGTCTAGTGCTCTGTTTAGATAGACATAGAAGCAGTCCTTTAGTGCATAGATGTGTCTGCATGCAGGACATTTAGTGCCTTCTGTTTTAGCAGGTTTCTAGCTTAAGGATAACTTCCTATTATCTTCTTAATAACATTAATGTTAAGGTCTACCCTATTTTCTTAATGTTGCAACTTCTGCACTACAGGCGTCCCTATTTGTGCCCTAGGTGGTCTTTCTACTTTTAGCAAGGTATAATAAGTTATCTGTTGTAAAAGTAGCTTTATGCTTTCTTATATATATTAGATAATTTAACATTATATGTTTTTAAAAGCGCTTTATTATTTCTTTTTAATTTATGTCTAGTGCAAACTATCTGCTTTCCTAAAAGGTTGTAGACTAATAAGGGGCAACTTTATTTATAGTAGTTAGAAAGTCCTTTGCTACAGCATTAAACTGCGTTGTTTCTGGAACATTTTGTGTCTCTGCTTCTGTGGCAGCGTAGTCATACTCCGCTAGCCACAGGTCCCATATGCTCGCGTTTCTTGGCGGCTTCAGGGATGCATTGTATCAGTCGCGCGCGCGTTCTTGTTTAAATCAGTTGTTGACGCCCACTG
>NW_022985206.1:261217-269770 GCF_010093535.1 Lindgomyces ingoldianus
CTATAAAAGTTATTAAAGCTAATAAGAAGATTATAATAGTAAAACTAAAAGTAGAACACTAGCTAGCATTGCATAAAATAACTATTAAGCCTTTAGCACTAGATACACAAGCCTAGAATAGAGGAGCTAAACGCTTAGAGAGTGTAAACAAGAAGAAGTTATAGGCTATGTAACTAGATGCTAACCTACTATAAAACATATAGCTATACATTACTAGAGCTAGCGTATACCTATATAATTAGACGCTAAACTATGCTAACAACTAAAAGACACTATATAAAATCTTCTTTATATAAGTAGCTTTAAATAATAGAGTTATTATGTTAATTTAAAAGCTAAGCTTTACACATTTAAAAGCCTATAGCTGTAAAGCATTTATAATAACGTACTTCATAGGCGAGTTGCTCACACACCCGAGTCGCTCACTTTTGCCAAGACCCCACCCTAACAAACTCTATTATAGCCTATAACAACCCGCTCTAGCACTATATAGTACAGTACAGCCTAGAATATTATTTAGATACTACTTCTACTTCTTACTTACACGTTTACGTGTTATGCCTAGTCTAATTACACTATCTGCAGCGCCTTTAGAATAGCTTACCTACTTTAGCTTACACTTGCTTTTTTGCCTTCTTTCTATCACTGCGCGCTTTAAACTCTTTTAGAGCTGTTAAGCGTAGGCCTTTCTAAATTATTAAGGTTTTTTTTGCTTTAATTTGCTTTTTTTTATATAATTTATGTTACATAGCAGCCTTATTAGCTGTTTAAAGCTTAGTAATTTCTTATTACACTAACACTAGCTTATGTGTAATTATTGCTACCCCTTTTAAAACCTTTTTAAACACTTTAACTATAGAAGTTAGTAAACTATTTATATGCTTCTAAATTTTTATTTTTATAAGCATTAATTATAACCTAAGTTCTAGAGTATTACTTAAAGTTTATAACTGCTAGGGCTTGTTATATATAAGTAGTAGTAGTAATAAAGTGCGCAACTTTACATTAAGGCCTATTATAACTTATTATAGGTTAAAAGGAACTAATCTAGCGCCTTAGAACCTTTCTTAGATATTACTAAAAGTAATTATAGCATTATAGGCTACTTTAAAGCATAGCAGGAACTTTATTTTTATAATATAAGTAATTTAGTTACGCATAAGGTTTTTAGCTTAGCACTTATACACTTTCTTTAAAAAAGTAAAATAACCTATATTAAGTAGCTATAAGAAGTGCAATAAGTAAGAAAGCATGTAGATAGTAATAATCTTATTATCTTTATAGTATTACTAAAAATAAAGTAAGTTATAGCTTTTATAGCTATTAATAACTAGCAGATAGTAGCTGCTAATAGTACACTTCTTTATATGCACATTAAAGTGCTTTAACTAGTCTAGACTAAGCTAATTAATAGTCTAGCTACGCTTAGAGATTGCAATAACTTAATTCTAAAGTAAATTTTCTTTTTATACTAGTTTAAAAAGTAGTTGCTACTCTAGAAGATAATAAAAAGTAAAATAGCCTACTTTTTAGCATTAATGCCTTAGATAGCTGTTGTCTACTTCTAGTTACCTAGCTAGACTGCTTTTAGCTGTTCTTGTCTCTCTAAACTTGTAATAACTGCTCTAGTAAATATCTAGCCTATTATAAACCCTGTCTTGTTAAAGTTGTACATGTTATTATTCTAAATGCTATACTTAGCTTTAATATTATTTATAAGGTTAAACTAGCTTTAAATTACTGTAGGATTCTTACAGAAAGCTTTTTTATAGTTATACTTACACTTAAACTTTACTTTAAGCTTTAGGTAATGCTTAATAAATGTATTAAGCTAGTTTATGCTAACATAGCCTATATTACGCTTAGCGTGTAAAGAATTAGCTATATTAGCCACAGCTGCTAGCTAGGGGGGAAATCCTTGCGCATCTAGCTTAAGTATGTGCTAAACAATTACCTGCTTCTTGTTATTGTCTAGCTTTTATAAGTTAGCTATATAATTAGCTTAGAAAGGTTGTCTAGTGTGTTAGTTGCTTATTATCTTTTAAGAGACCCTGTAGATAGCTGTAGCGCGTTGCTTAGAGAGTGTTGCGTCTTGTTTAAGAGCTTAGAGCGTAAGCTGCATCTAACGTTCCTTTAACACGTCTAAGTAGTGTTATTAAGAATGCATTAGTGTAGGAAGAGTAGTGTGGTAGGGTCTTGGCAAAAGTAAGCAACTTAGGTGTGTGAGCAACTCGCCTATGAAGTACGTTAACTAATAACACACATTAAAATAAATCTAAGCTATAGAGGCTAGACCTAAAGGTGTAGATTAGATATCTAGTTAGGTACTAATTATTAAACATCTACTATGTATAAATACTACTGCTAGTAAAAGTAATTTATACACATAACATTATTTTTAATAAACACTTAATCTTTAGCAGTAAGCCTAAAGACTTAATAGATAACTTTATACATAACATAGTTGTTAGATATGCGCACCTACTGTTAAGACAGGAGGAACGTTTGACGAAAGCTGCTACATAGTACGAGCAATAAGCTCGAACAGTATGTTGCTGCAAATTGCAGCATGTTGCAGCATTTTGCAGCAAATTGCAGCAAATTGCAGCATGTTACAGCATTTTGCAGCATTTTGCAGCAAATTGCAGCATGTTGCAAGCTGGTCGCGCATAGGGCTAGTGCGCGAGGGACTCGGATCGGAAAAACAAAAGCCGAGCAACACGAGTAGAGCAGAAAAAGGATCGATAAATCAATACAATCAATCATCATCCTATACATCATATCCAAACCCATCGTTCATCTCAGGAAGCCTAGAAACAGTGCTTTAATCTAACAATAGTAAAAAAAAATTACTATATATATTAAAATAATTAAGCTTCTAACACCTAGTTATTAGCTAGAGACAGAGTTATTTTATAAAGACAACACTATAGATAATATATTAAATTTTAATAAAGTAGACCTACTAGGCTACTATTAAGAAAGAAAGATTAGAGATAACTATCTATCTTCTCTAAATACTCTGCTACCTGCAGCATTGCTTATGTAGTTAATAGCTAGAGCTGCACTAAAGCTAAGCTAAATAAAGTCTTTAAAGACTATACTATAAGCTGTAGCCTTTATAGCTAGTATAAGATCTAGAAGTGTAGAAAAGCATAGTAGTAAGACACTAGATAAAGCAGCATTAATAAAAATGCTATTTAAAAAAAAACAGCTTATAGAAGCTAGCTACTACCTCTACTATTAACTTAAAAGTAACTAGAGAAGCACTCTCTACATAAGATGTTTAAGGCAGTAGAAAGAACGCACCTAGACAGTTATTAGATAATAAAATCCTAGATAGAGGTCTAGATAAAGCTAATTAAGGCAGCTAGACAGCAGATTCTAGATTATATATAGGTGTACACCTATAAGCTTAACAAGCACTATAGATTACAAAGATATAAGGTGTAACTAGTAGTCTACAGTAATTAACAAAGAAACATTACTACATAAAATACCTACGCTGCCACCTTAGCAGAACGCTTATTTTAAATGCTAATAGCAATATCTACACACTTTAACCTAGAGCTTAAATAATATAATGTAACTAACGCGTTTATACATGCAGATGCTAAGAGGCTATTAGAAACTAGGTATAATACTAAAGCTTTAAAAGGCACTATATAGCCTATAAATTTCTTCTCTACTCTAGCAACACTATTTTACAACAACTCTTAAAGGCCTTAAGTTTTTAGCTGTTCTACATAAACTCTACTGTATAACTAAAGCTAGAATATTTTTTTTTTATGTAGACAACCTTATTGTTGTGTACAAGAAAGGCTCTAAAGCAGATACATAGCGTGTAGTAGACTAGTTATAAGAGAAGTATACCCTAACAAAAGGCAAGGACCTATAATAGTTCTTAGGAGTTAAGATTATTAAAGATTAATAGTAACAAATAATTTAGCTATTATAGGCCTTATATATTAACAAGATAGCTAGGCTAGCTAACAGAAAGGACCTGCAGCACGCTACACCTATAAGTAGGATTAAACTTATGCTGTAATCTAGTTTTATAACCTTATTAGAAGTAAATTAATATTAGCAGAAGATTAGATCTCTGCTCTTTGCAGCAGTTACTATAAGACTAGACATTGCCTTTGCTACATCACGCCTTACACAGTTTCTCACAAATCCTGCATCTAACTATTAGGATGCAGCTAATTAAGTCATCCTGTACCTACATGCGACACAGACGTACGCACTCTAATTAGGAGGAGAAGACTACCTAGTAGTAGCAAGCAATGCGTTATTTATAGACAATACACTAGATAAAAAGAGCTCTTAGAGCTATGTTATTTAACTATTTAGTAGATAAATTACATAGTAAGTAAATAAATAAGATATAGTTACAATGTTAATAACAGAAGCAGAATTACTTACACTGTTCTAAGTTGCTTAGGAAGCTATGTTTATAAGAATGCTCCTTAATAAACTGCAGGTTAAGCTGCCTAATTTAACTATTATAATTTAGTGCAACAACAAGCAGACAATCTAACTAGTAAACAAAGAGATATCTTAACTTTAAACCAAGCTCCGACATGTTAACATCCATAACCACTGGCTCTAACAGGAAGTCTCTCAACAAACGATCAAGGTTGTCCATGTCCCCTCCAGCGAGATGCTTGCGGACGGACTTACTAAAGCGCTTCTAGCCAGCAAATAGCCAAGCTTTCTTCAGCAAATTCGGCTAGTTGACGTCAGGGAGAGGATAGTCAGTCAGGAAGCGGATATGGAAGAGATTGAAGCAAGAATGGAAGCCCTGGAAGCATACTAACATTGCGCAATCAGGAACCAGCTTGAAGCATGTCCAAGCTGAGGGGGTGTGTCAGATATGCGCACCTACTGTCAAGACAGGATGAACGCTTGACGAAAGCTGCTACATAGTACGAGCAATAAGCTCGAACAGTATGTTGCTGCATGTTGCAGCAAATTGCAGCAAATTGCAGCATTTTGCAGCATTTTGCAGCATTTTGCAGCATGTTGCAGCATTTTACAGCATGTTGCAGCAAATTGCAGCATGTTGCAAGCTGGTCGCGCATAGGGCAAGTGCGCGAGGGACTCGGATCGGCAAAACAAAAAGCCGAGCAACACGAGTAGAGCAGAAAAAGGATTGATAAATCAATACAATCAAGAATCATCCTATACATCATATCTAAACCCATCATTCATCTTAGGAAGCCTAGAAACAGTGCTTTAATCTAACAATAGTTTAACTTATGTATATTAACGTACTTCATGGGCGAGTTGCTCACACACCTAAGTTGCTTACTTTTGCTAAGACCCTACTATACTACTCTTCTTACACTAATGCATTCCTAACAACACTACTTAAATGTGTTAAAGGAACGTTAGATGCAGCTTACACTTTAGGCTCTTAAATAAAACGTAACACTTTTTAACTAACGCGCTGCAGCTATCTACAGGGTCCCTTAAAAGATAATAAGCAACTAACGCGCTAGACAACCTTTCTAAGCTAATTATATAGCTAACTTATAGAAGCTAGACAATAACAAGGAGCAGGTAATTGTTTAGCACATACTTAAGCTAGATGCGTAAGGATTTCCCCCTTAGCTAGCAGCTATAGCTAATATAGCTAATTCTTTGCGCGCTAAGCGCAATATAGGCTATGTTTGCATAAACTAGCCTAATATGTTTGTTAAGTGTTACTTAAAGCTTAAAGTAAAGTTTAAGCGTAAGTATAACTATAAGAGAGCTTTTTATAAGGATCCTGCAGTAATTTAAAGCTAGTTTAACCTTATAGAGAATATTAAAGCTAAGTATAGCATCTAAGATAACAACATGTACAACTTTAACAAGATAGGGTTTATAATAGGCTAGATATCTACTAGAGCAGTTGTTACAGGTTTAGAGAGATAAGGACAGCTAAAAGCAGTCTAGCTAGGTAACTAGGAGTAGACAACAGCTATCTAGGGCATTAATGCTAAAGGGTGGGCTATTCTGCTCTTTATTATTTTCTAGGGTAGCAACTACCTTTTAAACTAGTACAAAGAAGAAAATCTACCTTAGAATTAGGTTATTGCAATCTCTAAGCGCAGCTAGACTACTAATTAGCTTAGTCTAGACTAGTTAAAGCACTTTAACGCGTATATAAAGAAGCATACTATTAGTAGCTACTGTCTGCTAGTTATTAATAGCTATAAAAGCTACAACTTACTTTATTTTTAGTAATACTATAAAGATAATAAGATTATTACTATTTATATGCTTTTTTACTTATTACACTTTTTATAGCTACTTAATGTAGGTTGTTTTGCTCTTTTAAAGAAGGCATATAAGCGCTAAGCTAAAAACCTTATACACAACTAGATTACATATATTATAAAGATAAAGTTCCTACTATGCTTTAAAGCAGCTTATAATGCTATAATTACTCTTAGTAATATCTAAGAAGGGTTTTAAGGCGCTAGATTAGTTCCTTTTAACCTATAATAAGTTATAATAGGCCTTAATGTAAAGTTGCGCACTCTATTACTACTACTACCTATATATAACAAGCTCTAGTAGTTGTAAACTCTAAGCAATACCCTAGAACTTAGGTTGTAATTAATGCTTATAAAGACAAAGATTTAAAAGCATATAAATAGTTTACTAACTTTTATAGTTAAGGTGTTTAAAAAGGTCTTAAAAAGGGCAGTAATAATTGCGCATAAGCTAGTGTTAGCGTAATAGAAAATTACTAAGCTTTAAGCAGCTAATAAGGCTGCTATGTGACGTAAATTGCATAAAAAAAAGCAGATTAAAGCAGAAGAGACCTTAATAATTTAGAAAGGCCTGCGCTTAACAGCTTTAAAGGAGTTTAGGGCGCGCAGTGACAGGAAGAAGGCGAAGAAGCAGGTGTAAGCTAAAGTAGGTGAGCTATCCTAAAGGCGCTGCAGACAGTGCAATTAGACTAGGCATAACGCGCAAACATGTAAGCAAGAAGCAGAAGTAGTATCTAAATAATATTCTAGGTTGTACTGTACTATATAGTGCCAGAGCGGGTTGTTATGGGCCATAATAGAGTTTGTTGGGGTGGGGTCTTGGCAAAAGTAAGCGACTCGGGTGTGTGAGCGACTCGCCCATGAAGTACGTTAGAGCTTTAGTAGGCTATTTTTTTTTAATAATAACATTTTTTTCTTTTAATGCTTTTAATCTTATATAGGCTTATTTAGCCTTTCTTCTCTCTTTATACTATAATCTTTAAGCTAAGAGGGAGGTTAAGAACTTTATATGTTATAAGGCTATTATAAGTGTTAATTATATAATTAATATTTACTTTTATATAGTCTTTTTAAAGTATCTTTATTACTTTTTGCATAGCACTTACTTATATAATAATATCTAGTAATAGTAAAAAGTCTAAGTTAATTTTTAAGTATGCTCTAAAGACTAGCAGTGTAGGTACTAGACTGTGTAGGCTAGCTATATTGTTTAGAGCCTTAACTGCTATCTATAAGATAGCCTTATTATTTATATAGTTACCTAGCTTAGTCTTTAGGATGTTAAACACTTATTAAAAAGGTGCATGCACGCGCTTAACTTTTTTAACTACTTAATGTGCTTTTATAGGCATCTGCTTACATGTAGCTCTTATAATCTTTACATAAGCTTAAAAATTCGTTAAAGTAAAGTTTATACTAGAGTTATGCACAATGTAGTCTAGAGGTCCCTAATAGGTGTTAATCTAGCATTTGCACAGTGCATCCTAGGTATCTTATGTAGACATAGATTTTAAGAATGTAGCAGCCTAAAATAATATATCTATATTAATAATATATAGAACATTTTTATTATTAATTTATATAACATTAATAATAACTTTATAGTTAAAGTAAGTGTTATTGTTAAATAGGCTCTATGCTAGCTATGCAAAGCAAAGAGGTTTGCATAGTATACAGTAGGTGCCAGGAAGTGATCATCCCCCGCACCGTGCGCAAGCGAATACAATCTGCCCACGCAGTTTTCTATAAGGATTTTAGGGATAGATTGCAATTAAAAATTAAAGCTTTTAATTTATATAATAGAATTAATAATAGAGAATCTTTTAGAGTAGCAATCATTCACCAGCAGGTGGAGCCTCCCTGGGCAGCCCTGACGTCAGCGACGCGCTGGGGCATGGATGATATACACTTCTGCCAATCTTCTAGCTTCAACCTATCCCACTCCTCCTTTAGGATAGACTCTATCTCTTTAATATTGCTTATTTAGTGTCTTCTTTTTAAAATCTAAATCTTTATAATGCGCTAGAGGTTCTTAATAGGATTTAAATTAAGACTTTATGCTAGCTACACTATACAATCTATGCAAAGCTTTTCTTAGAAACCTGCAGTCATCTTTAACCTGTAGTATAAAGCCCTATCCTTCTACTACAACGCAATACTGTGTTTCTTAAAAACTTTAGCATAAAATAGCTACGTGTAAGCAGCTAAGACCTTATTACAGTATCTTCTTAAGTCTATCTGCTTGCCTTAAGGCAGTATAACTAGCTCTAACTTAAAATCCTAGGAT
>NW_022985206.1:269925-279757 GCF_010093535.1 Lindgomyces ingoldianus
TTGCAGCATTTTGCAGCATTTTGCAGCATGTTGCAGCAAATTGCAGCATTTTGCAGCATGTTGCAGCAAATTGCAGCAAATTGCAGCACGTTGCAAGCTGGTCGCGCATAGGGCTAGTGCGCGAGGGACTCGGATCGGAAAAACAAAAGCCGAGCAACACGAGCAGAGCAGAAAAAGCATCGATAAATCAACACAATCAATACAATCAATCAATCATCCTATACATTATATCCAAACCCATCATTCATCTCAGGAAGCCTAGAAACAGTGCTTCAATCTGACAATAATGCTCCCTTCTTCTACTTACAGTATTAGGTAGTAGAGACAAGTCCTACTTTAAAAGTTAATTTATTAGAGAAGCAGACGCATTTAAAGTTATTATTATTTTAAGTTTTTATGTAGGCACCCTAGCAACAATAATTAAGCTTATAGAAGGGCTTAAGGTAAGGCTTAGCGCGCAGTTTAAATGTGTAGTACTTATTTTTTTATACGTATTACTTTACTGTATTAACGTAGATTACAGTTGTTGTTTTTCTAAGAGTAGCAAGTACTTTATATGTTTTAAAGGGAAACTGCTTTAAGTGTTATACTAATTATTACTCTGCGCGCTTATTAAGCTTTAAAGGTCTCCCTATATAACAGGCTTTTTTTAAGGCTTATTCTTGCATTTTTGCAACTGCTTAAGTATTAACTTAATTAACAAGATTAAAATAAAAAAAGTCTTCTGTATCTTTAAAGGGCTAAAACTAATATAAAAGAGTGCCTAGATGCTAGCAAGGGTAGGCTTATTGTATTCACAGCAAGCAGTTTTAGGTTAGGAAGGCATGGTGGTAGTGTGGAGAAGGAGGAGAACGAGTGGTGCGGAAAATTTTAAGGTGTGTGGGTTGACCCGATATAGTAAGTTAAGCGAGAGGATGATGACTTCTTGGCACCTATTGTACACATCGCGCGAGGGGGGGGGGGGTTTGCAGGTAACTAGTGTTTATTCTTCTTGTTCTAATTCTGTGCAAAAGAAAGGGGTATTTATCTGTCTATGCGTACAACTGTGTTACAATCCTTGCTTCGGGAAGCACTCGGGTCTTATGATATTCCTAGGGGGAAGTAGGACGGATAGTAGGGGCCAATCCGGTAGGGTGTACAGTCCTACGTACAGGCTATTAGGCTAATGGAGGGAGGGAGAGTGACCGGATCGTGGTTTGCCCTATGTGCGGCAGTAGGGAGGCCGGGGTCAAACAGTCCTTTTAGACAGGGTTAGAGGTATATATAGTGCAAGATATACAAATAGTATTGCAGCTCTTCTAAAAGCTAAATGCTACTTAGTCTATGTAAAGAATAAACTAAACATTAAACACGCCTTCTAAAGGTTGTTTAAGGTAGGAACTATATACATGTGTTAGAGTGCTAAGGGGAGTAAGGGGAGTCTAGGGGAGCCTGCTAAGGAGAGCTCCTTAAGCTCTCTTAAGCTCCTAGTAATACGTGGCCTATCTCTTTATTAGACAACGCATTCTTCTGTGATCGCGGGCGGCTGTGTTGCCTCTGCTTCCTCTAATTAGTCTGTAAGCGAGCCCTGCTCCAACCTAGCTAGACTGTGGAGCACTGCTGGTGGAGTTACGCTGGTCCAACCATAGACCGTAACACGCTGCCCCCTCTCCCTAGCGGCGTCCTCGCCGCTCTGCTCACACAACTGTGTTAGTAAGGGTTTGTTTATAAGGTGTGCGTTCCCCTGCTAGAAGGCGTCCCTAACATCTATTCTTTTTATACTAAATAGCTTGTTAGTCCTGTTTATCTTGTTGTCCTTATATCACTTGTTGTTTTAATCCTCTCTGCTAGATAAAGATAAGACCCTGCAGCGCTTACTAATCTTCTAGGTTACCTTATGTGTTAACTCTTTCCTTAGATAACTGCGTTAAATGTGTAAAAAAGCACAGCAAATGCAACGCCTTTGTCTTTAATGCTGCATAGGATTAATTAGAGAAGGAACAGGAGGCGCTTTTCTAAGAGGCAGTTGTTGCAAAGGCTTGTAAGTAGGAGCTTAACAACTAAATGTTGCGCTAGGTTTAGAAGACTTTAGAAGCAAAGGCTAGAGAGCGTTCTAAACAGGATTAAATCTAAAAGTTGTTAGATTTACTAGACGCTTGTTGCGCAAAGTACCTAGAGGGAGACCTATTCTTCTTAGACAAGATGGAAGCTCTTAAGGCTAAGGTAGGGGGCTGTTCCTCTTCTTAACTGTTATTAGCTAGTACTTGTCTCTAAAGGCTGCTGCTATCTAGTAATAATGTAGCTATTCCTTTTAATATAGGTGCTTTATTGCCTAGCTAGTTTCTTTTAAATAAGCTTAAAGGTACCCTTGTACTAACAGCTGCGCGTTTCTTAAATTCTTAGCTAGTTTCTATGTGTTTTTGCTAGTAAGCTATTCTTTTTATTTTACTAGAAATTCTTTTTAGTTCTTTTAGTTGCTAATAATGCGCTTAACTTTATATTCTGTTTTTTTGTCTTCCTATCTCTACACAGATAGGGGAATTTCTTTAGGTGCCTTTTTTAGTTTAGAGATATAGAACTACAGGTGTATCTTTATGTGTAGAGGAAGCTTAAGCTTGCAATTATCTTATTAGGTTTAAAGGACTTTATATAGTTTTATTCTTTTTTTTGCTAGCTTCTTAGAAGGTCTAGGTATTTTTAGGTTCTTAGTGTTAAGATATATATAATCTTCTAGGTAAATTTCTAGTCCTAGTTGTTATAATTTATTTGCATATTTCTTTATTATTTCTCTGCTAGACCTAGCTTCTACAGCTAACCTTTTATGTATCTAATATAGGTCTGTTATCTAGTCTATTAATTCTTACAGGTTTGTAGGTTAATTCCTGTGCAATGTAAAGTAAGAGTTATATCTAAAATTAGCCTTATATAGTGTTTTTTTTGTTGTAGCTAACTCTACGCTATTAATAGCTAGTTATGCTATTAGGAGCTATTTAGCCTAATTATTTTAAGTGTAGGAAATGTACTTCCTTAGGTACCTTTCTACTTTTGTGTTTGCTCTTTTAGTCTGTCTGTCTGTCTGCAGGTAGTAGGCTGTTAATAGCTTATGTGCTATACTAAGGTGCTGCATTACTGCTTTCTAGAAGCTGCTAGTAAACAGTTTATCTTAGTTAAAGATAATAATCTTAGGGCATTTATATACTAATATTATGTTTTATTTTAGTTTATAAATAAATTTTTTAGCAGTTATTATTTTTTCTAAGGGCTAAGTATGTAAGTATTTAGTAGTTTTATTTAAGGCTACTATAATTATATTGCACATCCTGTCTGTCTCTAGTTTCTTAGATAGAGGTAATCTTATAATAAAGTCTATTATAATTATTATCTATAGTAACCTTAGTGCTTTAATTAGTTAGAGATATCTATAGGCCTTATACCTTTATAGATTGTTTTTATTGCAGGTATTATATTCTTAGAGCACCTCTGTGCACAACTGCTTTACTTTTAGTATTTATTATAGTATAGCAGCCCTTAATTTCTTCTAGAGGGTGCTAATTCTAGGGTGTCTAAACATTAAAGATTTATGATATTCTTAAATTAGGTTTTTTATCCTTACTTGCTAGCTGTAAGCATATAAAATTCTTTTATAAGTTAGGGCCTATTATAGACCTACCCTTTATTAGTTTTTTTAAAGAGGGTAAACTCTTTAGTTTCTTTTTTTTCTCTGTTAAAGTAGTTAGGTCTTTAGCTAAAGGCGTTAGCCTACTAATTCTATGTTCTAGGTATATGCTTAATAACATAGTTAAATTACACAAGTTCTATAGCCTATTTTATATGCATTAGTAATAGTTTCTTTACTATTAGAAACATAACTAAATTTACATAGTTAGTTATAATATTAAATAGCTTTGCTATCTTATGTAGCTCTATAGCTTATACTCTTACAGCATTTAGAATTGCCTTTAATTCTTTATTAGGTATGCTGTAACCTGCTTTAGGTCCTAAGAACTTAGCTAAGTAGTACATAACTAGGTGCTATTTTCTATCTTCCTATTTCTAATAGAGCGCAGCCCTGCTGGCTCTAAGGGATGCGTCTGTATAGATCTTTGTATCTAACTGTAGGTTGTACATCCTTAGTACTAGTTTAGCTGTTATAGCTTGTTTTAGGGCTATAAATGCTTTGTTTATTTCTAAGGTCTAGACAAATTTTGCTATAGCCTATTTTTTAGTTATAGCATTTGTTAATAGTATAGTAATCTTTAAGTAATCTTTAATTATTTATCTAACATATCCTAATAGTTCTAGGAATCCTTTTACTTCCTTAACTATTATAGGCTCTAGCTATTTAAGTACCTTCTGTACTTTAGCTAAGTTAATCTTTATTTCTTCTTTATTAATTATAAATCCTAGATATTCTATTTTAGCAACATAGAATTTATATTTAGAGAGCTGTAAGTAAAGTTTATACTTTTTAAGCTGTTCTAAAACTTTTTGTACCTTTTATACATAGTCTTTTAGAGTATCTTTTAAATAGATAAGGACGTTGTTTAAGTATACTAAGGTAAAGACATCTAGGTATAAGTTAAGAGCTGTATTAATAATTTATTAGAATGTTGCTAGGGTATTTATTAGTGTCAGATTGAAGCACTGTTTCTGGGCTTCCTGAGATGAATGATGGGTTTGGATGTGATGTATGGATGATTGATTGATTGTGTTGATTGTGTTAATTTATCGATCCTTTTTCTGCTCTACTCGTGTTGCTCGGCTTTTTGTTTTGCCGATCCGAGTCCCTCGCGCACTTGCCCTATGCGCGACCAGCTTGCAAAATGCTGCAATTTGCTGCAATTTGCTGCAATTTGCTGCAAACTGCTGCAACATGCTGCAAAATGCTGCAATTTGCAGCAACATACTGTTCGAGCTTATTGCTCGTACTATGTAGCAGCTTTCGTCAAGCGTTCCTCCTGTCTTGACAGTAGGTGCGCAAATCTGACACACCCCCTCAGCTTGGACATGCTTCAAGCTGGTTCCCGATTGCGCATCCTTAGTATGCTTCTAGGGCTTCCATTCTTGCTTCAATCTCTTCCATATCCGCTTCCTGACTGACTATCCTCTCCCTGACGTCAACTAGCCGAATTTGCTGAAGAAAGCTTGGCCATTTGCTGGCTAGAAGCGCTTTAGTAAGTCCGTCCGCAAGCATCTCGCTAGAGGGGACATGGACAACCTTGATCGTTTGTCAAGAGACTTCCTGTCGGAGCCAGTGGTTATGGATGTTGACATGTCGGAGCTTGGTTTGAAGTCAAGATATCTCTTTGTTTACCAGTCAGATTGTCTGCTTGTTGTTGCACTAGATTATAATAGTTAAATTAAGCAGCTTAACCTACAGTTTATTAAGAAGCATTCTTGTAAACATAGCTTCCTTAGCAACTTAGAATAGTGCAAGTAATTCTGCTTCTGTTGTTAACATTGTGACTATATCTTGTTTATTTGCTTACTATGTAATCTATCTGCTAAATAGTTAAATAACGTAGCCCTAAGAGCTCTTCTTATCTAGTGTATTATCTACAAATAACGCATTGCTTGCTACTACAAGGTAGTCTTCTCCTCCTAATTAGAGTGCGTACGTCTGTGTCGCATGTAGGTACAGGATGACTCGATCGGCTGCATCCTGATGGTCAGATGCGGGATTCGTGAGAAACTGTGCAAGGCGTGATGTAGCAAAGGCGATGTCCAGTCTTATAGTAACTGCTGCGAAGAGTAGAGATCTAATCTTCTGCTAATATTAATTTACCTCTAATAGGGTTGCAAAACTAGATTGCAGCATAAGTTTAATCCTACTTATAGGTGTAGCATGCTGCAGGTCCTTTCTATTAGCTAGCCTAGCTATCTTGTTAATATATAAGGCCTGTAACAGCTAAATTATTTGTTGCTGTTAATCTCTAATAATCTTAACTCCTAGGAACTATTATAGGTCCTTGCCTCCTGTTAGAGTATACTTCTCTTATAACTAGTCTACTACACGCTGTGCATCTGCTTTAGAGCCTTTTCTGTGCGCAACAATAAGGTTGTCTATGTAGAAGAAGACAAATACTCTAGCTTTAGTTATGCAGTAGGGTTTATGTAGAACAGCTAAGAGCTTAAGGCCTTTAAGAGTTGTTATAAAATAGTGTTGCTAGAGTAAAGGAGAAATTTGCAGGCTATATAGTGCTTTTTAAAGCTTTAGTATTGTACCTAGTTTCTAATAGCCTCTTAGCATCTGCATGTAGATATTGCAGTTAATTGCTGCATGTATAAACGCGTTAGTTACGTTGTATTGTTTAAGCTCTAGGTTAAAGCGTGCAGATATTGCTATTAGCATTTAAAATAAGCGTTCTGCTAGGGTGGCAGCGTAGGTATCTTGTGTAGTAATGTTTCTCTATTAATTGCTGTAGACTACTAGTTGCGCCTTGCATCTTTGTAATCTGTAGTGCTTGTTAAGCTTGTAGGTGTACACCCACATATAATCTAGGATCTGCTGTCCAGCTGCCTTAATTAGCTTTGTCTAGACCTCTGTCTAGGATTTTATTGTCTAATAACTGTCTAGGTGCGTTCTTTCTGCTGCTTTAAACATTTTATGTAGAGGGTGCTCCTCTAGTTACTTTTAGGTTAATAGTAGAGGTAGCAGCTAGCTTTTATAAGGTGTCTTTCTTTTAGATAGCATTCTTATTAATGCTGCTTTATTTAGCGTCTTGCTGCTATGCTTTCTTACACTTCTAGATCTTATGCTAGCTATAAAGGCTGCAGCCTATAGTACAGTCTTTAACAACTCTATTTAGCTTAGCTTTAGTGCTGCTCTAGCTATTAACTGCATAAGCAATGCTGCAGGTAGCAGAGTGTTTAGAGGAGACAGATAGTTATCTCTAATCTTTCTTCCTTAATAGTAGCCTAGTAGGTTTACTTTGTTAAAGTTTAATGTATTATCTGTAGTGTTGTCTTTATAGAATAACTCTGTCTCTAGCTAATAACTAAGTGTTAGAAGCTTAATTATTCTAATGTATGTAGTAATTTCCTTTACTGTGTTGTGTATAAGGTTATCTATTAGGTCTTTAGGCTTACTGCTAAAGATTAAGTGTTTATTAAAAATAATATTATGTGTATAGATTACTTTTGCTAGTAGTAGTATCTATACACAGTAGATGTTTAATAATTAGTACCTAACTAGATATCTAATCTACGCCTTTAGGTCTAGCCTCTGTAGCTTAGATTTATTCTAATGTGTGTTATTAGTTATTATAAATGCTTTGCAGCTATAAGCTTTTAGATGTGTAAGGCTTAGCTTTTAAATTAACATAACAACTCTATTATTTAAAGCTGCTTATGTAAAGAAGATCTTGTATAGTGTCTTTTAGTTGTTAGCATAGTTTAGCGTCTAATTGTATAGGTATACGCTAGCTCTAGTGATGTATGGCTATACGTCCTATAGTAGGTTAGCATCTAGTTGTATAGCCTGTAACTTCTCCTTGTTTACACCCCCTAAGCGTTTAGCTCCTCTGTTCTAGGCTTGTGTATCTAGTGCTAAAGGCTTAACAGTTATTCTATGTAATGCTAGCTAGCGTTTTACCTCTAGTTTTACTGTTGTAATCTTGTTATTAGCTTTAATAACTTTTACACTAATGTTATAATAGTTTTTTAGAAAGAGGATAAAGATTATAAGAGCTTTAATAATTAATTTAGTAGGCCTGTTGTCTTTAAAGTAGAGGTCCTACTAGAGGCTAGAATACTTATTAGTAATTAGCATTTAACTCTGCTCTTTTATAATGCTTTATGCTTTATATGCATAGAAATTAATTAACAGTCTCTTGCTAAGTCTACTATTGCTAATTTATAGTGCGCAGCTAATTTGTTGTTGTATCTTAGCTCTGCTACATAAGTTATATTAGACTGTTATAATTCCTTTAATTTACACCTTCTTAGCTTACTATATAAGGTGTTAAAGTGTAGCTAGTTTAGGGTGTCTAAGACGCTTATGCTATAGCTCTGTAGATGCCTTTTATAGACTATATTTAGTTCTTGTGTTAATTATGTGTGTATAATATAAGCCCTTTTATAGTAGATAGTACTCTAACACCTATTAGCTATAAATCTCTGTAAGATCTCTAATTATTATTCTGTCTAGGGCCTTTAAAGTAGTCAGCTCTGCTTGTGTGTCCTACTAGATTCCTTTCTGTTACAGCAGGCGGAATAAGACTAGGTTGCACAGCAGGTCTAGGCACAGTGCAGCGTTATAAAGTACAAGACTGTATGCTTAACTATATGTTCTATGCTTGCTCTTTAGGCTTAGTGTAATTAATCTATAGCCTTAAATCTATATGTAAGAGTTTCTAGACTAGATAAAGTCTCCTAGTGTTAGTAAACAATAGTTGTAGATCTAATTAGAATTATTTATAATGTAGCATGTTAAGCCTAAGTTAAGGATAAATAATTCTCTTAGCAGATATCTGTTCTAGTTTAAATTAACTATAGCTAGTAATGCAGCTGCCTTAACTCTTAATACTTTCTAGCCTTTAAGTTAGTCTTCTTATATCTCTAGCATAGGTGTATGTAAACTCTTTAGGATTAGTATTCTTAAATTATGTCTACGCTGCCCTTTTAGCAGGCCTTAAAATTCTAAGTTGTGCTTGCGCTTTAATGCTATAAGCTTTTTAACTCTCTTATTTAGCATCTACTAGTCTAGTGCTCTGTCTAGATAGACATAGAAGCAGTCCTTTAGTGCATAGATGTGTCTGCATGCAGGACATTTAGTGCCTCCTGTTTTAGCAGGTTTCTAGCTTAAGAATAACTTCCTGTTATCTTTTTAATAACATTAATGTTAAAGTCTACTCTATTTTCTTAATGTTGCAACTTCTGCACTACAGGCGTCTCTATTTGTGCCCTAGGTAGTCTTTCTACTTTTAGTAAGGTATAACAAGTTATCTATTATAAAGGCAGCTTTATGCTTTCCTGTATGTATTAGATAATTTAACATTATATGTTCTTAAAAGCGCTTTATTATTTCTTTTTAATTTATGTCTAGTGTAAACTGTCTGCTTTCCTAAAAAGTTGTAGACTAATAAGGGGCAACTTTATTCATAGTAGTTAGAAAGTCCTTTGCTACAGCATTAAACTGCGTTGTTTCTAGAACATTTTGTGTCTCCGCTTCTGTGGCAGCGTAATCATACTCCGCTAGCCACAGGTCCTATATGCTCGCGTTTCTTAGCAGCTTTAGGGATGCATTATATTAGTTGCGCGCGCGTTCTTGTTTAAATCAGTTGTTAACGCCCACTGTAGCTTTAAGGTTCATAATCCACTGTCTAAGTAGTTAATCTAGGGAACAGCATGTACGCTGCAGATGCGGGCTAACTGTTAACTAGATAAAGACAATAATCTGTTAGAGGCTTAATTACTCTCTTTTATAATTATGTCTGTTACTCTTGTACTTGTCAGCCTTAATCTTGTAGTATTCAATGGCTTCTTTAAAGGCTCTGACACCGCTCGTCAATAGCTCGTTCAGGTGCGTAGGCGTTTCGACGTTGGAGGCTGGTGAAAACTCAGCTATTAGCGGCATCTCTAGAGCTCTTGGTTTGGAGATCATTTGGATGGTCAACTTAGGATCCACTTGCGGCCAGATGCCGTGCGCTACACATCTCGATTGCAGCTGCATCATCCAGGCTCTGTAGTCGGTGTGGTCTCGAAGGACGACTGTCGCGTCTCGAGGAGGCTGGGTGGCCATTTTGTATTGATGGAGGCACTGAGACTCTTAATTGTCAGATTGAAGCACTGTTTCTGGGCTTCCTGAGATGAATGATGGGTTTGGATGTGATGTATGGATGATTGATTGATT
>NW_022985206.1:279887-289939 GCF_010093535.1 Lindgomyces ingoldianus
CAGCAACATACTGTTCGAGCTTATTGCTCGTACTATGTAGCAGCTTTCGTCAAGCGTTCCTCCTGTCTTGACAGTAGGTGCGCAAATCTGACAATTAGGCTAAACAGCATTACTAATAGTTTATAGAGTCCCTATAGAGTCCTAAACACTATAAGCTACTTATTTTCTTTTTATATCCTTATCTTGTTAAATCTGTCTTGTATGTTAAACTTTATAAAGTACTAAGTTTTTTTTAGCTAATTTATAATATCCTGTATAATTAGCAGAGAAAACTAATTTTAGATTATGTTATTATTTAGGGTCTTATAGTCCTAACAGACTTAGATTTTTCCTTTTTTTTTTTTTACAAAGACTATAGCTAAGGCTACTAGGCTGTGGCTTTTTTAGATATAGCCTTATGCTAACATCCTATTAATGTACTCTTATAGGGCCTCCTTCTGTACCCTAGTTAGGGGGTAAAGCTTATACGTCTTTAGGTTATAATTTTTTATTAAGTTAATAGCGTAATTCTAAGGCTAGTGCAGTAGTAGTTCTCTAGGGTTCTTTAGTGTTCTAAACATATCCTTATAGTCCTTATATTTAGGCAGGATGTAGCCTTTTTTTTAGATTTAGATAACACTAATTTATTTTACATTCTTATCTTTTTTAATTATTTTATAAGAGACTTTTTTAAGCTTTTTTTTTATTATTTTTATTACCTAGGCTTCTAGTTCTTAGTAAAGGAATTTCTAAAGTTTTCTTTTTTTAGGGTAGTAGCTGCTACTCTGTTTTGCTTGTTAGTAGACTAGGCATCTATTATTATAGCATGCTAACTAGGTTATGTGTGCGTAGTTATTAGAAGTTTCTATAGTTATAGTTCTCTAATTAATTGCAAGGTTATGTGTTTTAAGCTAGTTATACTCTAAAATTACATTATATTTGCCTTCTAGTTTAAGTATGTTTATAGACCTCTAGTTACTTATGTTTAAGGTTTTAAAGTCTTTTTTATAAGTTTCTAGGTTAATCTATCCTCTGCTGTACTTAATTAATAAAGTGTTAGTAAGAGTTACCTTAAATAGGTTTTTTTTTATTTAGAATAGTATACTTTATTTATCTACTTATTCTTTATCTATTGCAGTAAAGGTGCATCTGCTGTCTATAAGGGCTAGTCTAGGCTGCCCTTTATATGTAAAGGTGGTTGTTAGGCTATATCCTGCCCCTTATCTTACTGTAATTACTACTAATATGTTATATTTAATTTTTTTATTAAAAAGAAAGTAAAAGTTAATGTTTTATAAGTTATTATTAAATTTATTTTTCTTTTTTTTATAAGCTTAATGTTTTTAATTGCAGTAGTTAGCTGCTTTACATTTATAATCTTTAACTAAATAATGCAATATTAGGTAGTCTTCTTTCTTTACTACTTTTTACTAAAAGTAGTAAAACCTGTAATTTTCTTACTTATTACACTTTATTTAAGGTTTTTGTTTATAAGAAGGAGCTGTCTAACAAGTGTAACAATTTATAGTTTTGCAGGCTAAGGCTGTTCCTTGCTATAGGCATCTGTTATAGTTCCTTTCCTATGTAGGCTACTATCCTGCTTAATGCTTATTGTTCTAGTGTTTAACATAGTATTATTATGTGCACTAGTACTAGGGGTATAGACACTTATCTAGTTTATGTAATGTGTTAAGGGGACTTTCTTAGGTCTACTAAAAGTATTCCTTTATTTATACTAATTATATAGGGTGCTTTCTTTATTAGCAACTGTTAGTGCTATAGCTACTGCTCTTATAAAGAATATATTATCTATAGTTTTGTTATATTGCAAGGGCTTTTTTAGAGATTGCTAGGCTTAGAAGCAGTGTCTTAGGTTTCTTAAGCGCTAGTTATAGTACTTTAAACCTAGCAAGTTTACCTAGCTATTCTAGCTTTTAATCTTTAATTTTAGTAAAAAATTACTATTACTTTTCTTTATTTATAATGTTATATTTAACTTTAGCTATTCTTTATATAATGTTAAACATTAAATAGTTATTGCTAATGTTTATCTAGTAAAGCAAGACTATATAATTGCTTAAGTAGTTATGTTGTAGCCTACACTTCTAGCACTTACATTTCTAAAATTATTAGAAAAGCTTTTTTACTAAAGTACTAGGGGTTTAGTCTTAGAGAGGGAATTGTTCTTTTTTTTTTAAATATTTATAATATATTTTAAGATCTAAGTTTCTTCTCTGTATTTTTTAAAAATTATAAGGTCCTGTAACACTATATTAAGGCTACTAAAATTTTAAATAGCTACCTTCTAATATAGTTTAAGACAGTTATTTAAAAAGTAGTTTTTTTTATATTACTAGTAGAGTCTATTATCTAGTCTTTCTTGTATTTTTTTATCTGTAAGGCTATATTTAGCAGTAATAGCTTTTATTATTATAGTAGTATTTTTATTCTCCCCCTTTTAAAAGTCTAGGTAATTTTAGCAGAAATGTCTTACTTTTTTATAGTTTAGGCAGGCCTTATCCTCTAGCTACTTTTGTTGTTCCTTTATTAAGGGCGGCCTATTACGTCCTAGAACTTAGTTCTTTTTAAAGGGGGGGCTCTATGCATGCTTTGCATAACTAAGGTCTATTAGCTTTCTATTATATTATAAAAGCTTCTTTTTTTTTAAGGACAAATTCTAGCTTCTAGAAGGTTTTTTTTAATTTTTTTTTTTTTTATGTTTTTTATAGTAATTATTATAAGTTATTGCTTTCTTAATATAGTCTTTAAAAGTAGTTAGTTAGTCTATGTGCATAAACTTATTTTTTACTTTATTATTTAGTCTGTTATAAAACATGCAGCAGAGGGCTCTCTAGTTGTTCTATCTACAGATAGCTATTTGCTCTCTAAAGCGCGCTGCATAGTTTTAGACTAGTCTGCTGCCTTATTTTATATTGTCTAGTTAGTTAGCTGCAATTCTTTTTTTATCTAAAGTCCTATAAATAGCTAATAGGGCTGCCTTAAAATTTTTAACACTACTAAATACTTTCTTAGTTTTAAAGTTAAGTAGTGCGCTATTAGCTTTAAAGTCTATCTAATTATTAGTGTAAGGTTAGAACTAGATTGCAGGGGGGCCCTCTAAGTGTAATCCTATCTAAGAGATTATTTTTATATTAGTCTAAAATGCTCTTTTATTATATTACATGTAAAGGTAGCATCTAGTAAAAAATAGTTAAAGGTCTTTTAATAATTCTTTAAAAGGCTTTAAAAGAGCTAATTTTAAAGCCTTCTTAGCTATAACGCTTGCTTTATTTGTTAAAATATTTTAAACTTTTACTAGTTTAACTTGTAGTTTATGTATCTAGTAGGCTTAAGTAGAGGCCTTATAAAGGTTAGTAGGGAGCAGGGGGTTTTATAAGTCTATAGTTTTTTTATAGAGGTTAGCTATTTTCTATTTAAGTTTTAGTAACTTACTAACTTTATTACTAATCTGCTAGAGTTTCTTAATGTTGTCCTAGATTATGTTAATCTGTTCTGTAAAGATAGCTTTACTTTAGGTAAGAACTTTTATAGATCCTAATAGCGCAGTATAGGCTATGTTAGAATCTAAGTTGTGTTAAAAAGTTGCTATACTTTTTAAAGAGGTAGTGTTTAATGTTATAATTCTTGCTTTAGAAAGCACTTAGGTCTTATAATATTTCTAGGGGGAAGTAGGACAGATAGTAGGGGCTAATCTAGTAGGGTGTACAGTCCTACGTACAGGCTATTAGGCTAATAGAGGGAGGGAGAGTAACTAGATTGTGGTTTGCCCTATGTGCAGCAGTAGGGAGGCTAGGGTTAAACAGTCCTTTTAGATAGGGTTAGAGGTATATATAGTGTAAGATATATAAATAGTATTATAGCTCTTTTAAAAGCTAAATGCTACTTAGTCTATGTAAAGAATAAACTAAACATTAAACACACCTTCTAAAGGTTGTTTAAGGTGGGAACTATATACATGTGTTAGAGTGCTAAGGGGAGTAAGGGGAGTCTAGGGGAGCCTGCTAAAGAGAGCTCCTTAAGCTCCCTTAAGCTCCTAGTAATACGTGGCCTATCTTTTTATTAGACAACGCATTCTTCCGTGATCGCGGGCGGCCGTGTTGCCTCCGCTTCCTCCGATTAGTCTGTAAGCGAGCCCTGCTCCAACCTAGCTAGACTGTGGAGCACTGCTGGTGGAGTTACGCTGGTCCAACCATAGACCGTAACAAACTGTGACACAAGACTATAACACGTAACGCCTAACTGTATATCTAAATACTGCTATTTAAACACTAGCAACTTTTTCTTTTTCCTTTATACAGACCTTGCCTAGTCTGCTCTACTTATACTTATAACATAACACTCTATTTATTATCTTATACAGGCTTAAGTCTATTAACTAACGCTTTAACTCTAATAGTTAGTTAGTTATATAAAATTAGTTTCTTAAAAGCAGAGTTTAGCACCTTTTTTATATAGGCATTTACTAAGTTGTTTTTTCTATTAATCTACTTAATTTCTATAATCTCTCTTTTCTTATATAATTCTTAAATTAACATAATATTAATTATAAGCTTTTTCTTATTTATTATACTAAGCTTTATAAGACATTTATACAAAGATCTTAAATCTATGCATAGTATAATAGGTATTAGAGGTAGTCTAAGCATATGTATAATCTAGTTAATTGTTATGCTTAGTGTAATTATGTAGTTAAATTCTTCTACTATTTTATACAGTTTACTAGCTAGTATAGAGTAGGTAACACATTTACATTTAAAAAAGTTCTAGTATATAATATTACCTATAATTTTAAAGTTATATAAGTGCTTAGTGCGCTGCTCTGTTTTAAGAATAATAAAAAAGCTAAGCTGTAAACTTAGGTTCTTATTATTTATAAATAACTTATTAGTAACGTACCTAACAGGTTGGCCGGCCACACGGGTTAGCCGGCCACTTTTGCCAAGCCCCTACTAAAACTACCCTATTCTCTCGCAAAACAGCCTACTTTAGCCCTGTATAAAGTAATACAACATAAGATATTATTTAGAGTCTACTTCTGCTACTTGCTTATATATATATAAGTTATGCCTAGTCTAATTACACTGCCTGCATTGCCTTTAACTTAGCTTACCTTTTTTAGCGCGCACCTGCGTCTTTAGCTTCTTCCTATTACTACGCGCTCTAAACTCTTTTAGAGTAGTTAGACAAGCCCTATCCTTAACTATTAAGGTTCTTTCTGCCTAAATCTGCTTCCTTTTATGCAATCTACGTCACGTAGCAGCCTTATTTGCTGCTTAAAGCTTTATAATCTTATAGCCTACCCTGTTGCATTAATGCCCTAAATAACTGTTATCTACTTTTTATTACCTTACTATATTACCTTTAGCTATCCTTATCTCTCTAAAGCTGTAACAACTGCTCTAGTTAATATCTAGCTTATTATAAAGCCTAACTTGTTAAAGTTATACCTGTCTTTATCCTAGATACTGTACTTAGCTTTTATGTTAGCTACTAGGCAAAACTAGCCCTAGATAACCTCTAGATCCTTATAAAGCGCTCTCTTATAATTATACTTGCAATTAAACTTTATTGTAAACTTAGGGCAGTGCTTAACCTACATACTAGTCTAGTTTAAGCTAACCTGGCCTAGATTACGCTCTGCAGGCAAGGAATTAGCTATATTAGCTACAGCTGTAAGCCTAGGGGGAAATCTGCGCGTAATAAGCTTAAGTATGTACTTAATAACTACCTCCTTTTTAAGCTTAGTTAGATTCCTTAATTTAGGCCAGCATTCTGCTTATAAAGGCTGTCTAGCGCGTTAATTGCTTAGTGTTGTGTAAAAGACATTATAGATAGCTGCAGCGCGTTGCAAGGAGAGTTTTAAGTCTTATTTAAGAGCCTAAAGAGCAAGCTGTATCTAACGTTCTTTAGAAGATTTAATCTAGTGTTATTGTTAAGGCATTATGTAGATAGGTAGAGTTTAGTAGGGGCTTAGCAAAAGTGGCCGGCCAACCTGTGTAGCCGGCCAACCCGTTAGGTACGTTAAAGATAAATAACTTTATATAAAAAAAATTAAGTAGTATATATAATAATTTTTAATTTGTATGTTTAATGCTTTAATATTATTATATAACAGTAACATAACTTAAGCAGTAGTAGACAAGTTAAATGCTGCCTCTAGTTAACACACTAACGCAATATAGGCACCTTGTGCGCGCTGTTTAATATACCTCTGCGTAGCGTCCTCTATGTTTAAGTCTACTATATAGAGGTTCTTAGCTTGTCTTTTTTAAGTTAACAAAATTATAGTTTTATTTTATATAAGCTAAATTTTTTTTTTATTAAATTTTATAAGCTATTTATGTAGCAGTATTATTTTAAGCTTTATATAAGATTTAGCTTTTTACAGCTTTTCTTATTTATGTTATATAAAATTAGTTGTAATAATACTAAAAGTGTTATCTATTTACAGCCCTATAATACTAAACATTTTTATGCCTTTATGCATAATTAATAAGCATAGATTATATAAGAAGGTTTCTATGTAAAGTTTGTCTTTATAGTAGTTATAGTATGTCTTAAACTAATACAAGCTAGATTTTGCTACGCTATATAGTAGTTATGTAAATAATGTTTGTGTAAGTTTATCTATTAACTATATATACACTTAAGTAATACTATGTAGCTTATAGTGCATACTATATAAAGCTATTAGTAATAGGCTAATAGCTAAAATTAACCTCTAACTTATTTTCTAAATTATAAAAGACTATATAAGAATCTTTTTTTCTTTTTATTAGAATACTTTGTAAACATAAGTTATAATTTTTTATATAGTTATGTTAATTTCCCTTTAACTTTATATATAAGATAAAAGTTAAAGATCTGTCTTTTATAAATTAATAAATTATATAAAAGTACCTTAAACATGCTGCCTATAATTAGACTCTTTATTTCTATATAGTCTAATTCTTTAAATAGTTTTCTAGGTGTTATAATTACACTATTTGCACAGAGCTTAATTACTAGAGTGTAGTTATCCTTTTTTCTAGGTTAAAAATATTATGTCTTATATAAAATTCTTATGTAGTCTTCTATAGCCTTTTTTTAGCTAGTTATAGTTCTAGTTTGTATAATAAATCTAATGCTACTTAAGGGGCTGTTTTATGCAGTTTATTAATTAGAGCTAGTTACTTACATAGACAACTTTTCTTTTATGCCTATAAAGAATCCCTTTGTACTAGGGCTAGTTTGTCTAGATCTAGCAGTTGTTGTGCAGGTTTATTTTTACCCTTTATATAATAATATAGTATAACTTGTGTACAGTAGAGTCTTACTAATCTATTCTTTATCTTAATAATAATGTCTAGGGCTTTAATTCTCTTTACTACATACAGTCCTGTTTATCTCTTCTTCTCTTACTATATTTTTACTTTAGAACTAAGTAAAAAATTTAGGACTTTATATAATGTTAGGCTATTTTAGATATTAATTATATAATTAATATTAACTTTTACTTTTTTTACTTTAAAGCATTTTTATTACCTTTTATACAGCGTTAGCTTATGTAGTACTATTAGAAGATAGTGTAGAATCTATGTTAATTCTTAGGTACATTCTAAACATAAGCAATGTAGGTATAAGACTGTTTAGTCTTACTATATTATTTAAAGCTTTAATAGCTATCTGTAACACGAATTTATTATTTATATAATTATGTAATTTTATATAAAGGATGTTATATGCACATTGCAGTAGTGTGTGCGCGCGCTTAATCTTCTTTATAGCCTAATAGGCTTCTACTAGCATTTATTAACACATTGCTTCTATAATCTTTATGTAATTCTAAAAATCTTTAAATGTAAAGTTTATACTAGAGTTATTGTATAATATAATTAGGTAGGCTTTAATATATATTAATCTAACACTTATAGAGCGCGTTTTAGATATCTTATGTAGACATTAATTTTAAAAAGGTTACTGCTTAAAATAATGTATCTACATTAATTACATGTAGTATGTTTTAGTTACTAATTTATATAATATTAATTACTATGTTATAATTAAAGTATAAATTATTTTTAATTATAAACTTAAATTTTTATAGTACTAGGTTATGTAGCTAACATATATAGTAGAACTTCTTAATTTTTTTAAGTATAAAGAGATTAGTGTTGTGTCTAGCGTTCTTAAGCATTGTGTAAAGCTGTTCTGTATAAGAATAGCTAAACCTTTTATGCAGTTATTAAAGTTTGCGTTTTATAAAGAAAAACATTAATTTTTTTTATATGTTACAAAATAGGTAACTTTATTTATGTATAACTAAGACCTTACTTTTATTACTTTATATAATTACATTCTGCATGTTGTTAAAGTATGCATTTATCTAGTCTATGTTAGCAAAAGATAATAAAAAAGGTGTTAGTGTATCTAGTATGTAATATATAACACTACTAACTAGATTAGTAATTTATATAGTACTAATTAATTTTATTAATCTTTATTTTTTAAAGCTAATACTTTTCTTATTTAGTGTCTAGTCTACTTTTATATAAGAGAATTTTATTAGCAGAGCTTGCTCTGCTTATTATATTCAGGTTTGCAGAACGAAAAGTTAAGCAGAATCTCCTCTTTTAGACGCGCTAGTTAGTTAGAATTTCTTTAGATAAACCCTAGTAACGCTATTTCTCTGTTACCTTATATATTTATTGCATTCTTTTTTTAAAAAAAATGTATACCTAATATAAGTGCACCTTTCTGTTAATTTGCACGCAGATTGCTCTAGTATGCGTTGTGTAAAACATGTTTAAATTATAGTTAGTTGCGTCTGTTCCACCTCTCTAGCTACATTAGTGTGTTGGGGATTAGCATCAGCCACATTAGTGTGGCGGCGGGGATTGGCATTAGCTGCATTAGTGTGTCAGGGATTAGCAGTTGCTTACACACCTGAGTTGCTTACTTTTGCTAAGACTACACCACAACAAACTTTATTATAGTCTATAACAACCTGCTCTAGCAATATAGAGTAGAGTATAGCCTAGAATATTATTTAGATACTACTTCTACTTCTTGCTTACACGTTTGCGCGTTATGCCTAGTCTAATTGCACTGTCTGCAGCGCCTTTAGGATTGCTTACCTACTTTAGCTTACACTTGCTTCTTTACCTTCTTCCTGTCACTACGCGCCCTAACCTCCTTTAGAGCTGCTAAGCGCAGGCCTTTCTAAATATAGCTGCCTTATTAGCTGCTTAAAGCTTAGTAATTTCCTATTACGCTAACACTAGCTTATGTACAATTCTTGCTGCCCTTTGTAAGGCTTTTTTTTTTAGAGGCATTACCCTTCTATAACCCTCTCTAGACGTAGAGCTACTTGCAACACAACTAATATCTACTAGAGATTGCTGCCTGCTGCTGTAATCTACTGTAGTTTGCTGTAATCTACTATAGTTTACTGCAATTTGCTATAGTTTACTGTAATTTGCTGTAATTTGCTGCAATTTGCTGTAGTTTACTGTAATTTGCTGTAGTTTGCTGCAATTTACTTTATGCATTTCTTAACACTAGTAGGTAATCTCTTACTAATACCTCTAGGCATTAGTCTATTATATTTAAACAATAGTTAAAGAAGCTAAACTAGTAGTTGTGCAAGCAAAACAGCTTGTTAAGGTATTACATGTACTACATTAATCTTTGCGGCGATAGAGAGGCAGAGGCAGAGGCAGAGGCAGCAGTAGAGCTCCCCAGCACTCTAAGAAATTCCTGCAGAGTGTAATAAGGTAGGCGCTCCGCCTGCTAAGCTAATACTATACAACTTTCCCTACTATACTAAAAGTTACGCACAAGAATACTTAAGCTAAGTATTCTTGCATAGTATAATATATATATAGGTAATAATAGGGTAAGCACTAGCACTATTAGTTGTCTCTAGCCTAGCCTAAACCTCTATAAGCAAGAGAAGGCCACGTGGTTGACTGTGCTGACCTTGTTACACAGAGGCAACAAACTACACAAGCTGCAGCTCTACAACTAGGGCTTTAATGCTTAAATAATTAAATTAAAGATATTAGGTAGCA
>NW_022985206.1:290649-310422 GCF_010093535.1 Lindgomyces ingoldianus
ATAACCTACTTTAATGCGCTAACTATTACTGTTGTGTAAGAAGAGCACAGGGACCTAGCGTTGCCTACATGGGCCTAGTGTTGCGCCCGTGTTTTAGACAAGCAGCCTAAGACACTTAGCGCCTAAGCTCTTTATAAGCCTCTTATAGTTAATAGACTTACTCTTTATTACTCTCTAATTAGCAGTTGCAATAATTACTCTAAGCAAGCTTTGCTTTTACAGATTATTTATTATAAAATTTATTATATAGTCTTAAACCTTATGTAAGGGAAGTTTTTTTAAGTCTTTAAGAGTTTTAAACATACCTAAATAGTCCTAATATTTACTAAGAATAAGTTATTCTTCTGCTATATAGTATATTCTAGCCTATTTAATTTCTATGTCTTTAAATAGTGCTTTAAAAGTAACTTTTTTAGTTTCTTTTTTATAACTCTTATTGCTTAAGCTTTAGGCTCTTAGTAAGAGAATTTCTATAGTTTTACCTTTCTTAGAAAGTAGCTACTTCTTTATTTAGCTTAGAGGTGAATTAGACAGTTGTCTTTATAGCATGCTAACTAGGTTATTTTTACATAATTATTTAGTGTTTCTAGACTTATTGTTTTCTAATCTATTATAGAGTTGTGTTTCTGTAGCTAGTTATATCCTAGTATAGCTTAATAGCTTTCTTCAAGAGGGAGGATGCTAAGGGATCTTTATTCTAAGGTACTAGGGGTCTTAAGAGTTTCTGCATAAGTCTTAAGTCTAATTTATCCTCTCTTATATTCTAATAACAAGGCATTAGCTAGTCTTACTTTAAATAGGTTTTTTTTATCTAGTATAAAAAGCATTATTTTTCTACCTATGTTAAGTTAAGGGCAGTAAATGTACATCTACTATCTACTAGAGCTAGGCCCTGCTTTTCTTAGAATGTAAAGGTTATTATAAGGCTTTATTCTTTACCTTATTTAACTTTAACTAAGGCTTAGGTGTTATTAAAGTTTTTTTTATAAGCTAAAGTTCTATTAAAGCTTGTGTTTTTTAAGTTACTTTAAGAATTTATTTTTTTATTAATTTATTAGCTAGTTATAATATAGTCTACTAATTTATAGTCTTTATTATTAATTAAGTAGTAGTAAGAGAGCTAATTATCTAGCTAGCTAGCTTACTATTAGAAGTAGTAGAAGATGCATTAATTTTATAGGTTATAGTCTAGCCATAGTAATTTTTTATACGCTAAGGATTTCTAGCAGTGCTAGCAATTAGTTTCCTTATAGGTTAAAGTTATTCTATGCTAGCTTTAGTTTTTAACATTATGTTCCTAGAAAAGCTACTATCCTGCTTAATGCTTTATTCTCTAATGTTATGCGTAGGAATGTCTAGAGTAGTAATGCTAGGGGTATAGGCATTCTGTTAGGTTAAGGCAGAATAGGATTAGCTATGTCTGTGTCCACCTTAGGTAATCCTTTGTCTAAACTACCTGCACTAAGTGTTTCTTTTATTAGCAGGCTTTTATTATATAAGCAGCGCTACTGTACAGGACACATTATTCTGTGTTCTATTTAAGTGCTAGCGCTTTCTAACTAATAGCTAAGAGGGAAAGAAGTGTGCGTAGTTACTTATTGCTTAGGGCTAGGACTTTAAAAGTTACTGCCTTAATAAGCTCTTTCTTTTTTTTATCTCTAATTCTTATAAAGAATTCTTACTCGTCTTCTTTTTTTAGCATGTTATAAAGTGCTCTAGTAATTTATCTTATTACTTTATAAGTTTTATAGTTGTTTTTTATAGTCACCTTATAGTCTACTACTAGGGAATAGCGTCTATAGTTGTAGTAGGCTCTGCATCTCTAGTAGTAGTGCTGCTAAAAACGCCTAGTAAGCTTCTTAGTAAAAATTTCTTATATTTATTAATTAAAAGAGAACTGTTCTTATCCCTTTATAATCTTCTTTATAAATCCTCTTGCCTGTGTGCTAGTTTAGTATTCTTTAAGAATAGCTATTTTTTATAGCGCCTAATTAAAACTGTTAAACTCTTAAAATTTAACTTTCTAGGATAGTATAAAGCAAGTTACTAAAGAATAGTTTTTTTTATATTACTAGTAAAGAAAGTGTTCTAGCCTTTTATTTAGTTTTTTTTTATAAAACTATATTTAATAGTAATAGCTTTTATTACTATAGTAGTATTTTAATTCTTTACTTTTCTAGAGTCTAGGCATTTTTAGCAGAAGTAGCCTACTTTTCTATAGTTTAGGTAGGCTTTTTTTTAAAGCTACTTCTTCTACTTTTTATTTAACAGCAGCTTATTACCTTTTCTAAAAGTTTTATTCTTCTTTTAGAAGGTACTATATATGTGTTTTATGTAGCTAAGGTCTATTAGTTTTTTACTGTATTAAAAGACCTCCTTTCTAGGTGCTAGCTCTAGCCTTTATGCTGCTGCGCCTAGTTTCTTTTTGCGTTCCTATTCTCTATGTCTGTTATTATAGGTTACTACTTATTTAATGTACTTTTTAAGAGTGTCTAGTTTTTTATTCTACATAAACTTTTTTTAATTATGTTATGTAGTTTTTTATAAAACATTCTTTTTAAAGCCTTTTAGTCTGTCTACCTACAGATAGCTAGTTGTTTGCAGAAGCGTACTATGTAATGCTAGACTATGTCTTTTTCTTATTATAAAGTGTTTATTTTGTTAGCAGCTGCTTTTTCTTTATTAATTAGCTTATAGATTATAGTTAGAGCTTTTTTAAATAAATTAATGCTGCTAAATATCTTCTTTATTTTAAGTAAAAGTGCGCTACTATTTATTTTAAAGTTTATTTAATTATTAGCGTAAGGCTAGAACTAAACAGCTAGGGGGCTGTCTAGATGTAGTTCTATTTGCAAGATTATTTTCTTATAAGTTTAGAATGCTCCCTTGTTATATTACATGTACAGATAGCATTATGTAAAGAAAGGCTTAAAGTTCTTTAAGCTTCTTATAAAGAGTTTTAAAAGGGCTAGTCTTAAGTCTTTTTAGAAGTAATGCTAGCTTTCTTTTAGGCAGTGTTTCTAAGGTTTAACACCTTAAGTTATAAGGCTTAGATCTATGCTCTTGCATTTATAAGTTCTTAGTTCTAAGCTAACTAAGTAAGGGCTTGTTTTAGGGCTATAATTTCCTTACTTATAGTTCTTAGTTCTTTTAGTTTATCTTATAACGTACCTAACAGGCTGGCTAGCCACACAGGTTAGTAATAGAAAGTAGATAATAGTTATCTAAAGCATTAACATAATAAAGTAGGCTATTTTACTTTTTATTATTTTTAAAGGCTACTAGTACTTTTTTACCTAGTATAAAGAGAAGAATCTACCTTAAAACTAGGTTATTATAGTCTTTAAGAATAGCTAGATAATAAATAAGCTTAAGCTATAGTAGTTAAAGCACTTTAATAAGCATATAAAAAAAGGTTATAAGCGCTTATTAGCTTTTTATTATTAATAGCTATAAAAGCTATAACTTACTTAATTTTTAGTAGTACTATAAGAAAAATAAAATTATTACTATTTATATACTTTTACACTTATTACACCTCTTATAGCCTCTTAATGTAGGTTGTTTTACCTTTTTAAAGAAAGTATATAGGCGCTAAGCTAAAGATTTTATATATAACTAAATTACTTATATTATAAAACTTAAGTTTTTACTATGCTTTATACACGCTTATAATATAGTAATTACTTTTAGTAATATTTAAAAAAAGTTTTAAAGCGCTAGTTTAGTCCTATTTAACTTAAAATAGGTTAAAATAGCCTTTAATATCTAGTTATATACTTTATTACTACTACTACTTATTAATAATAAGCCTTAGCAGTTATAAACTCTAAGTAATATTTTTAAATCTAGGTTATAATTAATACTTATAAAAGTAAGAATTTAAAGGCATATAAATAGCTTACTAACATCTATAGTAGAAGCTTTTAAAAAGGTTTTAAAAAAGCAGCAATTATTATACATAAGCTAGTGTTAGCGTAAAAAAAGATTATAAAGCTTTAAGTAGTAAATAAGGCTGCTATGTAACATAAATTATATAAAAAAAAGTAAATTTAGGTAGAAAGAACTTTAATAGTTAAAGATAAAGCTTGTCTAACTGCTTTAAAAAAGTTTAAAGTGTATAGTAATAAAAAAAAGCTAAAAACATATGTTAGATATGCGCACCTACTGTTAAGACAGGAGGAACGTTTGACGAAAGCTGCTACATAGTACGAGCAATAAGCTCGAACAGTATGTTGCTGCAAATTGCAGCATGTTGCAGCATTTTGCAGCAAATTGCAGCAAATTGCAGCATGTTACAGCATTTTGCAGCATTTTGCAGCATGTTGCAGCAAATTGCAGCAAATTGCAGCATGTTACAGCATTTTGCAGCATTTTGCAGCAAATTGCAGCATGTTGCAAGCTGGTCGCGCATAGGGCTAGTGCGCGAGGGACTCGGATCGGAAAAACAAAAGCCGAGCAACACGAGTAGAGCAGAAAAAGGATCGATAAATCAATACAATCAATCATCATCCCATACATCATATCCAAACCCATCATTCATCTCAGGAAGCCTAGAAACAGTGCTTCAATCTGACAACATAAGTGCACGCTAAAGAAAGTAAGCTAAGTTAAAAGTAATATAAGTAGTGTAATTAAACTAGGCATAACTTACATATATGTAAGTAAGTAGTAGAAGTAGACTTTAAATAATATCTTATGTTGTATTACTCTATATAGGGCTAAAGTAGGCTGTTTTGCGCTAGAATAGGGTAGTTTTAGTAGGGGCTTAGCAAAAGTGGCTGGCTAACCTGTGTGGCCGGCTAACCTGTTAGGTACGTTATAGTGTTTATTTACTCTATTAGAGCTTCTTTATTTAGTAAGAGGTTCTTATTTATGCCTAAGAGGGGTGCACTACTTATTTCTAAGTTAGTAGTAGTTTTTCTAGGATTTGTACTTTATTAGAGGAGGGGGTAGTAATTAATGTTATAATTACTACTTAGGGGAGTCCTAATTTAGGATGCCCTGAGCACGTAGAGTAATGTTAGGTAACAGAGAATATGGGGGAGCCTTCCTGGGATGTACAGTCTTCGGTGTGACTCTGGGCAGGGAGGAATGTAGGGGGCTGAATTGTGGTTTGCCCTTAGACAGTGGTATAGGCGCTGGGTTAAACAGTCCTGGGAACAGAAGTGGAGGTATATATAGTGCAAGATATACAACTAGTATTGCAGCCTGTTCTAAGGCTAGAATGCTACTTAGTCTATATAAAAATAAACTAAACTTTAATTATACCTTTCTAAAGGCTAATTAACTTAGCTTTATATACACATCTAAGTCTGCTACCTCTTGTAGTCCTTAGCCTTGTCTGTATTCCTAGTGCAGCTGTCGCCCTGCCTAGCTGTTGTGCTTAGCCTCTGCTAAGCCTTGCAGCTTTGCTGCATAGCTGCTGCGCTTAGCTGCGCTAAGCTTTGTAGTCCTGCAGGCGTTCCCTTATTAGACAGCGCGTCCACCCATCTCCTGTTCTGGAGGGGCGGAATCGGTGGGTATTGTGGCGTTTCCCGGCTCTTCCCATTCAAGCGTAAAGGGGTTCCAAGCTTGTTTGTTTACGTAGTAGGGGTTATCATTTGGGTTTTGTCTGGTCCACTTGTGGACTGTAACAGCCCTAGGGTTATAGTTTATATAAAGTTAGTAGTAAGTAAAAAAAAGTTTTAAGTTTCTTAAGTTCTTAGTAAAGAGCTTTAAAAAAGCTTAGTAAAGTAACTTTTTTACTAGCATGCTTATCTATTTGTTTAACTTATAGCAAAGAGTGCTTAGCTTAATTTATAAGTTAGTTAGAAGGTTTATGCTCTCTAATAAAGCTGCGCCTGCTATAGACAAATCTCTAAAGAGAGGTGTTAAAAGATTTATACTTTGTTTTAAAAAGAGTAGTAATTAATGTTATAATCTCTACTTAGTAGGGGCACTTTTGCTTAGTTAAGTACTTAGGCTAGAAGAGTGTAGGGAATTAGAGTAGAGGACACGCGACAGCGCAGGTGTACAGCCTAAGCAGAGCGGGTTTAGGCTTAGAGGATGGGGCCTAACTGTGGTTTGCCCTTATGACAGCAGTATAGGCGCTTAGGTTAAACAGTCTGTATAGACAAGATTAGAGGTATATATAGTGCAAGATATGCGAAGATGGCCTGGGGGGGTAGGAAAATACATATAAAGATCACCTCCTGTTACAGTATTAGAACTTCCATTCTTTCTCTAAGCAGATTCCTTCCGACACTGTACAACTACTACCACACTGAAAATGTTCTCATTTTTTTGGAGGCCCCAACAGCCAGATTTGGAGACTGAACAGAAGCAGGGGAGAGGTAAAAAGTTCCTCGAATGCCATGAGTGCAAGAAGAAAGATGTCAATTTCTTTCATCAAGGGTGGGAAGGTCTGCAAAGAGTGCAAACATCCTGGATGCAAAGATTGCACAACTTACCGGACTCCGAGTTGGGAGGGGGGACGGGATGGAGATTGCAGGATGTGAACGCGATTTCGATTCATGAGAAGCCGGCATAAGAAGCCCATAGTTGTGTGATGCGGGATGTTTTAGCTCATAGTAGCAATTAAATCAGTAACCCTAGTAATACCAATACGTTTGAATGAAGCTCTTCGTAATACGCTTTTCTAAAAATGCACCCTTCTTCAATCCCAGGCATTAGTAATTTACATTTTGAAGACGTTACTCGTATAGCTTTTGTTCTCCGTCTTCTTACACCTTAATAACCTTTGTGACATCAAACAGCCCTCTCTTTTCTTTCTCCGCGAGCCCATCCCTTAGTAGTCCCTTCTCTTCTTCTCCCACACAACCTCGCTGATTACTCACAACCTTGACACCATACTTCTTGAACTCACCTGTTCGGCCAGTGGATCCACAGAGCCAGACTTTGACTCCTGCCCAGTCTATGCCCCGCAGTAATTCTGTACCATATGCGGAACACCATGGCGAGCCGACTTGCCACGGGGGGAGGGCTTCTCGAAGTTCTGGCGCAAACGACGTTACCACAACGAGTGTACGCGTCGTCGTAGAAGACGAGGTATTGCGCTTGACTTCACTCAGCAACCAAGCGAGGTCGGTAACATATGCAGCATTATGTGATTTGATACTCCAATCTCGAATTCCTTGTGCCTTGTCGAACTCAGGGACTTTCTTCAGCACAGCCGACTCTGCATCCTCTGGGATGTTGCTCCAAAGTGTACACCCTAGTAACGAAATTTCGGTGTCGGGCACATCAACCCGTCGCTTATCTAGAAGGATTAGCCTACCCTTTAGGCGATCTTCTTGCTCTAGCTTTCGTGCAAGCTCAAGTCCGTCGGGGATAGCGAGGCCATGGAACTCAAGGGATCCAAGAACGAAGAAGACGCGTTCGTAAAGGTTGCATCGCCGGATGAGGAATGAGAGGTATGATTCGTAGTCGATAAGGCGACCAATGTTTCCAGCAAGTATTAAGTATGGCGATGTAACGGGGATGTGAAATGTCAGATACTGTGAGTCGTGGTTCAGATGTAGGTCGGAGAGAACCTGGAAAGTAGTCTTGGGAGAGGAAAAGATGCCTGAGAGTCGCTTCATGGAGGGTTAGGATGAAAGTCTGGAGGCGATTACAAGTATGGTAGGTAGAGCTGATGTTGTTTGTAGAAAAGTAGCAAAAATAATACGCCGTTATGAATTTAGACGGAAATCTTAGAATGGGAGTAGCTCCTCATCAAAAGGGATCGAGTATCTTGAATAATATAGTTGGTTAGGGAGAAATTGCGAAGATGAAGGAAACCCACCAACAGTACGCTCTACATTCTATATAAGAACTATTTTCAATGTGGGTCGATATTAGTGAGATTGAACGGGTTCGTTGTTTTCTGGATTGAGGCTGGCTGCGACCCACGCCCGGGCTGAGATCATCACCACACTCGTCCTGCAGCCCTACCTCCAGTATTATGCACAATAGAGGAATAAATAGATCGACTAAGCTCCGCGATATCCGTCATTGGAGGCGATGCTTTTCGTTGTGCATTCAGTGTGGTCGTGCGAACGACTGTTGGCTGATGGAGGACGTGGCTGTGAGGGGAGCTGAAGGCAAGCGTTGAATTTAGAAATTGTACCAGCCAAAAAAGGGCTAGTGAGCGATGATGTGAGCATCGGCCCTTCCGTCTCCCGTCGGGAAGAACTCAATCTTCCGCTCCGAGGGAGCTTATCCCCGAATTTTAGGCCTTCACGTCTGGCCTTCCTGTCTGGCCTTCCTTTCATCAATCTCATGGCCGATTTCATCTATCGAACACCGTCTGAAGAAATAAACAAATATTGTATATTTGTCGCTTCCCCATTCCTCACTCATATATTATCTCGAAGTTTGGAGGCCAATTGCGTGCCTTGGACTCTGCGGCTCTCCGCCAAGGCAATCTGTTTCGTGTCGCACAACAGTTTTTCTTCCACTTTTCAATCCGTTCACGTTTCCACTTTTGCTCCAAGGTAGTTGGCGTATTATACCGACACATTCTACCCTCCTATGCTGGATAGCAAGCTTCATTCAACTCTCATATATCGGATTACAAGATTCTGAAGAGCTGGGATGGTCTCTTCCGCGAGTTGTTGGCTCTGAACCCGTCGCAGTTTCGAAATCGACATCACCTGCCTTCTGGCGAGTTGGTTCATTCTCGTTCTTAGGTCTTGAAGTCTAATCGATCTTTTTCAGTCAAACATTTCTGCCTATTAGCACCTTGTCAAAGCAAGCGAGGAGCTCGGAACATCTTGGAGCATAGCCAGAGAGGAGAGGTGTTCACAGCACGAGCTCTTGGATGATATCATTTGAAGAGCTTGCTATGCTGTTCGGGCAATTTTAGCGATATGGAGCAGCTGGAGTTCGGATTCGGAGCAAATATATATTAACCTCTTCAGGCACGGATCACTCGAAGGGTACATCGACTCTGTCAAGCGAGAGCCTGCCCGCTGGTTTGGTCTTACATGCATAGTATCCAGGTTCCAGGCATCGGTGATTCCCATCAGCACTCCAATCCAGGTCGCATTGGATTCCGGGATGGTCCAGCTGCATTTTCAATGCGTTTCGTTATCCGGCTAAATCGTACCTGCTCACCCCAACATACATCTTATCGCGCCAGTGTAGGATTCGCATTCGTTCATGCTCCTACTGGGCTCTTCGAGAGTTAGACGACTCTCGACTCTATATAATCAAACTATCGAACCCTCTTTGAGCGGCATCTCCCTTGTCCTAAACGAAACTGCTGGTTGCAACCGCACTCTGCGACGAACAATTGGATCATAGATGAGCCTGAATCTTGCCCATGTTGAGACTCACTGACTCAATCTTTCTCTTGCAAACTAGGCACGGCTCGAAATTAACGAAGGTGATCTACTGCTCGCTAGCTTGGGCAACATTCGATGTACACTAATTATAGGCTCTCAACCTACTACCAGGACCGGATCGACGGATCTCCATATATTGCGTGGCGCATCACCGAACCTGGATGAGGTGTTGAGGCTGTACGAGCGATCGTGGGCTCGGGAGCCTGACGTTTCCCACCAGACTGCTGCACGGAATTTCCCAATTCGCCCAGCTTGGACATGAAAATCGGCGTTGGGTTGACCTTTACGTCTAACATCTGGGACCTGAGGTCTCTCTTCACCTGGATGGAATTGTCATAGGTGACTGGTAATGCCAATTGTCCTTCCCGGAGATTCCTCTCGCTACGGTACCTTACCACAGTATCCAAAATTCAGTGCCTGTTCGCGTCAAAGTTTTGTGCGACTTTCCTGAAAGAACCGAGCGCCTGCAAGAACAATATAAGTTGCGTATTGGAGTACCTGTGGTCTACGGCGTGCAGGTCGTATTTCGTTGTTGCAGTTTGGAGGCTTGCATTATTCATCCGGATGAACCCTTCACCCAATCAAAAAACTGACAATTCCTCTCTTGGCAGTCAGAATCTTATCATCCGACGAGCGTCACGTCGTAGGAGCTTCGCCAGACACCACTGTTCAACCTCAAGCGACCGGAAAGACGGGCAGATCCCACATTTCAAGTTTCCTGAACCATTTTTGGACCCCATGTGGTGACCCTGTGATCTCGTATTAATATATCTTTCGACCTCCAGAGCTTCATGGAGGTAGACTTGCGAGAATTTGCAGCCCTTTCTGTCCGATGCACAAGAACCAGACGAACGGCTGAGTTCCCTCACAGTTCTCATGTAGCCTATAAGTACTTCCCCAACCTCTGGTTTCTCTTTCTTCTCCATATTCGCTCTCCTTCATTGCCAGCATTCATTCTGGGAGTTCGGGTAGATACCCTTTCGTTTCCCTATCCACTATGAAATCTCTTCTCTTCCTCTCTGGATATGCCCTCATCACATACCTACCTTCCTCGATCGCCTACCCGGGCATGAAGGATTCTCTTTCTGACCTCCACCGCGCCGCCAATGTCCCTCGCGCAGACGCAAAACAATTGATTGGCGATCTCAAAACGCTCAAAGATACTCAACTAACTACCATCGGCAAAGATATCAAAGCCATCATCCTTGGGACAAAAGATGCCCGCTCCAATACCATCGACACCTCAGTCCCGCCTGGTACTGTCGACAGCGCCGCATGCAAAGCCGACCTGTGCTGCGTCTGGAAATGGATTTCGTATGAAATGACTGCGCGGTTTAACGGCACCTCTGGACGTTGCACAAAACTTGCGAGAGGCGCTGTAAGGCTCGGTTTCCATGATGCCGCTGTTTGGAGTAATACGACGACTTATGGCGGCGCAGATGGGAGTATTTTGCTCACGGACGAAATTAGTCGGAGTGATAATAACGGGCTGAGTGCGATTGGGGATCAGATGAAGACCTGGTATAACAAATATCATCAATATGGTGTCAGCATGGCCGACCTGATCCAGATGGGCGCCAACATCGCAACAGTTGTCTGCCCACTTGGCCCACGCATCCGGTCCTTCGTCGGCCGCAAAGACAATGCAAAAGCTGGCCCCACTGCCCTGATCCCCGATGTTGCTGACTCCGCGGATAAAATCATCAAGCTGTTCGCAGCGAAGACAATTGATGTGCATGATCTGGTGGCACTAGTAGGTGCACACACTACCTCCCAGCAGCATTTTGTGGATACGAGTAGAGATGGCGATCCGCAGGATAGTACACCGGGAGTGTGGGATGTGGCATTTTATGGGCAGACGACGGGGAGTCCGCCACCCAGGGTGCTTAAGTTTGCGAGTGATGTTAAATTGAGCCAGGATACGAGGGCGAAGACTGAGTGGCAGCAGTTTATCGGCGCCCAGTCGCATTGGAATGAGGTAAGCAATAATCTCCTCGAAGCTTTCCCAGTAATAATCCCCCGCCGCCTTCCCAACCCCTTCGAATTGTCTACGTACTCCACGACGGCCGTGCAAAGAAGTAGATGATTAATAATCGGGGTGGCAGGATTACGCAAAAGCATACACCCGACTTTCCCTTCTCGGCGTAAATAACATCAACGATTTGAAAGAGTGCACGCAAGTGCTTCCGCCAGAACGCACGGCCTTTGTGAATGAAGATCAGGTGGTGCTGGATATGTGGTTGCAGGGCCAGTTTAATCAGTTGAATAACATGGTCGATGATGCGATTATGTTGACAGGGATTATTACAACAAATCCGTAGGTAGTGGAGGTGTGTGTAATGTGTATATGTGAAGTCGTGTGCGGAATGGAATTTTTATTTAGGTTAGCCTTTTCTGTGAAACAACTAACAGGTGCTAAAGACAGGTGTTCATGTGCGCTATTTAGCTAGTCGATTCACACCCTATTTAGATATGCGTATCGGTCCTCTTCCTATCCTGATACCGCCATGGTTTCTTGAAGAAGTTGGGCGGGTTGTGGCGAGCGCCCTCTTTCCACTGTCAAAGCGTTAGTACCCATTCACCACCCCTCCACCAAACAAAAGCAGAAACCCCACTCACATATTCATATTCAATCTACTCATCCTCCCTCATCTATTACTGAGACACCTACATCTACCTCTCCAATTCCAGCGCCAACGGCACTACCCCCGCCTCTAAAATATACTCTTCCCGCACCCCAACAACTCTTCTAACACTCCGGCTTCTCTCTCCACTAAATTCTCCACCTCCCCTAGATCTATCCTTATATTATAAAGCGGCCATTTCCCCGTTCCTTTCGGTTTCGGATTAAACCCGATTTTCCAGTCACCCTTGCGAACAGCCGCCCGCCCGCACGTTTCTCAGCCTTGAATAAAGTCTTGCGGGTGGATAGTGTCTTGTTTGTCTAAGATAAATGGGAGCATAGATTTGCCGCGCATGGCTACAATCTCCTTGGCTTTATACCTCGGCGCTAGATGTGGTACGCCCTCCATATCTAGTATCGTTGGAATCACATCCTTGATCGTCGCAAAGGTATCCGTGATCGCATCCACACGTTCATCCGCTAGCATACCCTCTAGGAACTTCGCGATAAATAGGACACACACACCTTCCATTGTGTATGCTTTGTAGAACCGACTCGGCGCTGTGGAGGCAACGGGGTCCATGCCAGATAAACGAATCTCCGTTTCCGAGATTCTCCGGGGAATTTTTATAGTATTTGTAGAGGTGTTGCATCATCTGGCTTTGAACGATAGGGTAAGCTTCGTATGATCGATGCAGGAGACCATGCCGGTAGAACATTCCATGGCGCGGGAGGAGAGTTGGCGTTCGAAAGTGACCATTTCGGACCAGAGTTTTACTTCGTCGGCGACAACAGGATGCGGCGTTACGTCTTGCGGGGTCATGCCTAATTCCTTCAACTTCTGTAATCTCGTTTCTCGAAGTACATCAGGGCCATCATCGTATGCCCTCCTGTACTTCGCAACGAATACTTGCGGCGCTTGGAGGGGCTAGTGCGGTGCGGTGAAGGGTAGGTATGCGAAGAATGGACGGACGGTGTCGGGGTTGGCAGTATTTCCATCTTTCCATTCGCGTAGATAGTCCAGGAATTTGGAACCATAACCATTGGAGGAGAACCCGTTTTCCGGGAGGTGCCGGACGTAGTCGCTATTTTCAAAGCCTAGGACTATGAACGACAAGGTCATGAAGTTGGGGATTGTGTCGACGGTGGATTTATCGAAGGTCGGTTCATAGGCGTAGTTGTTGCTGGAGAAACTAGTGGCGATGATGTATATGGGATGCATGGCCAGTGGGTAGGAATAATGAGAAGGGCGGAAAGATATGAAATAGAGAGCAAGGGAGCTTACTTGCATGCTGGTAAATTAGTAAAGGATATCTTGAATCCACGGGCTTTGGGAGAGCGCTCTGGGGTGAGGCCCAGATGCCATTTTCCGGACATGAGGGTCGCGTAGCCGGTGTCAGCGAGGACTTCGCTTACTAGGTGATCTTAGCCCGAAGTGATGAAAGTTTGGATGTTCGAAGGCTCGAGGACGTTGCGTGATCGGTCTTATCACCATCGGATTTTGGTACAGCATATGCCAAAGATCCGGTCACGGGTTTTAGCTTCATCAAAATTCGAGCTGAAGACGGAATCTTTCACGATACGGCATCCATGAAGGTCGTTAAGGATGTCACATACCTGCAACAACTCGTTCATTCAGATATCTCTCGTAACCTGGCATGCTTCGTTGAGGCGCAGCTCACATGTTTCATTTAGGATCATTTTGACAAGAGATGTTGGTCCATTTGATCAAATTACCTAAGCCTGTGCTGGTGTGTACCTGTCATAAGCATAGCACGGGAAGGAGAACATGTAGCTGCAGCATAAAAGTCTGCGAATCGGAGACCTTCTTGTGCAAGCTATTGGAAATCATCAGCTTGGCGGAAGGATATTGCATGAGGAGGAAGGTAGGGGTTGGTAGATGCACGATCAATCATAGCCCCTGCCATCTCGTTTCTCTTAGAGACATGGCCAGAACCCTCACAATGGTGTCTTGGGTGGAAGACTCGATGCCGCTGGATGCCAATGGGCTTGATTGGTCATACCTTGTAGAGATTAGGGGCTTGGATTTCGCCGCTGAAGCATCCGATGTTGCTGAAGCCGAGATCGTCTGCGAGGATAATGAGGAAGTTGGGGCATTTCTTTTGAGCCATTCTGGCTGGCAACTGTGGGACAATTGGAGGTACCTGGAAGACTTCTCAATCGTGTGTGCACTGAAAGAGGCGAAGAACAAAGTACTGCTTGAACAAGGAACAAATTGCCCTGTGAAAAAGCCCGAATCTTCATGGGAAGTGGAAATAGACTCCAATTAAATGAAGCCCTAACTGCTCTTGTCTGCATCCACAAGTTCCTGGGTATGGTAACCCGTCATCAGGGGCGCTGGGCGCTCCCCGCACCAATGACGAAGCTTCTCATGACGTTCCCTACAGAGTCGTCCATTCCCCCTTCCGTCTGCCCCTGATCCACCTCGCAAATATCTGACAGACGCTGTATCAGGGAATGTCTTCCTCGTGGCTTGCAGATACCTGTAAGTGCGTGCAACCTGAGACTACATGACAGGGAGGGGTAGGATGCCGACGCGTTGAGTGGGGATCGAGCACAAGCGGAGAGTTGCTATCCCTATACTCTGACAATTAGTCGCTGTCGTTAGAGAGAAGCGGCTTAGTCTTCCGTCAATCATAAGGGGGTTTATACAAGTATTGCTGGTCCTGAATCCTTGCTTTTAGGACCGAAGCATGATCGTCGGTGGGATCTCATCTCCGCATAGAGAGGAGGCGACGGCCATGCACTAATTCGTTTCCGCTTTGCGCCTTACCAAGGATCGAGCCCAAAGTCACCAACTTCCGAAAACAAACGTGACAACGCTACAAAAATAAAACTTAATAGGAAGTTGTAGACAAGAGATATTTACAAGGCAAGTATTTCTATACAGAAAGAAGTCTATCTTTCTACTGTTGCCATCTCGAAACGTGCTGTAAAAGTTGACCTAACTTTAATGTTCTTCGCAAAGCGGAAACGAATTAATTCACCCCGGTAAGGCTTCCTTCATTTCGCATTGATCCCTTCTTCGCTCCGGACTCCGGATCAACGTTGCAGCTGCTTGTTCTGATGACGTTCCGGTGTTTCGCGTGAGGCCTCCGGCTGTAGTAGCCGAATGGAGTGTTGCCCCCATCTCAATCACAAGCTCACTAATGCCATCCCCCAATTCACTACCAGCATGTCTACCATCAGTTACCATCGTTAGTAGCTGTGTATGATCGATATTGGACCCTGGATTGCGTGATGGCACTCCACTGGGATGGATGTAGTGCATTGTGACCCTTTAAAGGCGCTGCGAGGGCAGGAAGCTGCGGCTCTCCAGTGACACCGCCGCATCACCTTCGAGCTTGATACCATGCGAAACTCGACTCTAGGGAAGATTAGAGAATACTGGCTGGGTACGGTGGTCTGCATCGGCGGCTTCTTGTTTGTATATGACTCTGGAATGCGAGTGTTGCTTCCCCACTGCGGAGGTGGTGCTTAAGGAGTATCGCCTCGGCGACTGCCCTTAACGGAGCTACCCCACAAGCTTCTCCCCACGCTCTTTCCACCAACACCACTCCTCCTGACCTCAACAGCGTGAGCCCTCTCAAAACTCCAAGCATCATGGGCTGATCATCCTTACCAGCGTTGGTGCTTGACTCTCTACTAGGAGAAGTAACACCATTCTGCACGCTGATCAATCCCTAGGAGGCGTGCTGACCCTAGCCTCATTCGTTGACTCGTCCCGATATGCAACGGCCCATAAGATCCGCGGCAACTCTCTTGCCGTAGGCCTGCACTAAGCCGGTGCCTTCGCCGCCTGCTTCGTGACATCGCCCGTCACGAACTGGTTGGGTCGGAGCAAGGCGCTGATGTTGTCGTCAGTCTTCTGTGGCGGTGCCATCATCCAGACGATCGACACGCACTCCATGGGCGCCTTCTCCACTGGGAGAATCATTGCGGGAGTCGGATTCAGCGCTAGCTCAGTCGTGGTGTCCATGTTCAGCCACGAGATGGCGCCTAAGGAGCTGCGCGGCCAGATTGGAAGCTTCTTCCAATTGATGTACACTATGTGAGCACCCCCTGTCTCCCCGACATGGGTTGCCGGGACATGCAGTTGAGGTCACACAGAGGCATCTTCGCCTCCTACTGGGTCGACTACGGAGTTCTTAAGGGGGTTTCGTCGTCCAAAGCCATGCAATGGCAGATCCCCATTGGCCTCCCGCTCGTCCCCGCCGCATAGCTGGGACTCGGCATGCTGACGTTGAAGGAATCTATCCGATGGATTACGCAAAAAGCTAGACACAAGGAAGCCTGGGAGAGCCTCAAATGGATCCGTGCCGATGTATCGCAAGACACAGTCGACGAAACGGAGGAGATTCGCACCGGTGTTGAGATGGAGGAGCGCGGGACTGAGGGCTTCTGTCTCAAAGGTAAGACCCCTCCGTCCTGCAGCATCGGCACATCCTGATTTGATAGAGTAGAACTTCTCAGATGGCCTAACTTCAAGCGCATCTTCACGGTTTTTGCTGTCTTCACCGCACAGTAAGGCACGTGCCACGGCTTCCGCACATTTCGGTCCGCAATACTTCATCAGCCTTGGCACTTTCTTTTTTCTTGAGGAGACGAAGGGTCCGCCTGGAAGAGATCGCCTATAACAACTTTTCGTAAGGTACAGAATTTCAAGGACGTTGACTCCGAGCGCATTCGCATCTAGTAAGGATCCTCGATGTGTCGACTCTGAGATCTATACGCTATTCGATAAAGCACGGGTTGATTTTTCGTCAACCACTTGGATGTGGGAGTTTCCCGGTCTGTATAACTGCCCTCGACGGTGGCTACTGGCCTTGCGTATCGTACCAACGAGAGCCTGAGATAGTACCTCGCGCAATATATACACTCCGTCGAAGGTCCTGATAGATCTTCGGCATCTTACCTCAGGTCTTTACATCAGTTCACTTGATGCTCACTCATCAGCCCTTCCGTAAAACCTATCTCTTTTACCGGGATCATCCATTACCCGAGTAAGTATTTCTTGATTGGCAAGAGTCTTGGCCCCTGAGTTTCGCTCGCCCCTTTTTTCCTTGTCCACACCTTTTCACTTCCAGCCTCGACTAGACCTGCCCCCTCCAATGTTGAGCAAGTATTCATTTTCTGTTGTCGATTCCTTTCATTCCCTTTATCCGCATTCTATGGAGAGCAAGTATTTTTTCCGTGTCGATTTTCTTTTCCTCCGTTTATCCTGCGCCCTATGGATGTCGAGTACTTTATTCGATGGCCCCTTTCTTTCATAAGCCTTTAGCAACCTCTGATTCTTTCCTCCTCTTCTAGTGGTTGTTCATTTCCCTCGTTATCACTTATCACATCCTTCGCTGTGAAGTCGTTTACAATCTTTTTCCGTTTGGATGAGGGCGCATGCTCTTCATCAGTTCAGTCGTCTATATCCCGTCTTCGTGTCTCGCTACACCTGCATGTACTGTGAATCGTCTGACTTAGTTATCGTTTTCTTGCCTGGCCTTACCTTTTTTTTTCGGCCTTTGGAAAATATGCTGCGTCCCGTGGACCTCTAGGTTTCTCTTCATCCCTAATCTTCATTCCTGTCGATGTTTCACATCTCATGATTTAGTACTCACTTCGTTCCATGGACCTCTAGGCTTACCTATTCATTGGTAAGATTCTAGCTTCTGCTCCGTTTTAATCTAGGTTATCTTCCTACGCGTCCCCAGGCCCCACTCGTCGCTCTTTCTACAACCTATGGACCTCTAGGATTCGTTTCCGTTCTTATTACTCGTTTCAATTAGTCCGATGCTATTTTTCCTTCTCGGGTTTCTTGTCTCCAGGATTCATACCTGCAGGTTGTTGTCGACTTCCTATATCATCGTCATCCTTGAAAGTTACTAGGTCCTCGCTCCCCTTTTCTCCATGCCTTTATCTCATTCCAGCAGGACGCCTCTTGCGTCCTCTTGCGTCCTCTGGACCTCTTGACTTCATTTCAATCTGCGGGCTATTTGCTAGCGAATCCACCGTACTGTTTTAATTTTGGTATTCTTGTCTTGGCTTAAGACTCCGTTTTTGCTTGCCAATGATTCTCGCTGACTTCCCCCCCTCCGTCTTTACTTTCTCCGTCTCTTTCCCTGCTGTCCTCCCAATTCTGGATATGTTCGGGGCTGAGTGGGAGCAGTCCCTCCTCCATGGTGTCGTTCCTAGATATCCATCTTGTACCATCGCCTAGAATCCTCGAGATGTGCTTGAATCCCCTCATCCTCCATTTTGTAAATCCTCCACCCTCGCTTTCGCACTCTCGATGTATTTAATTTCCATTTATTCCGCACATTTGTCCCCCCTTGCCCCCTCTGCGGTGATTAATCCATCGTTCGATTTCTTTCCCAGCACTGCGCTCTAGCTTAAGCCTGTAGTTAGTTTTATTGTTCGTTAGTGGATGAATTTTATTGCCTCTTCCCTACCTTCCTGCGTCCTACCTGCGTCCTATGGACTTGCAGACTTCTCTTGCTCGTGTTGAGACTAACGTTTCTAACTGTCTCTGCACCTGTTATTCTAAATACCTTGTGGGTTTGGGCTAGTAATTTTCTTCGTCAACCCTAAAATGAATACTTTTCTTGCAAAACTGCATTCTGTGATTGATTTGCACTTTCTTTCTAGCCTTTTCCTTCATTCAATCTTCGTGTCGGATATCCCTCAGTTGTCTGGGCCGAGCGTTCCGCCGTTGTGTTGTGCCTTTGACATTTTCAGTCTCCAGTCCTCGGGGGTGCGTTACCGTGTGCTAGCCTATGTCCCACAGATTTTCAATTGGTGCGATTTCTGTTCTTCTTTTAGTTAGTTAATTTACTTTCTTGTCTCTCTGCCGTCGCAGCGCTTACCCCCACGTTCCTTTCTAATGGATAGACTTCCTTTCTTTCCCATTCATCTGATCTGCAGCCTCACACTGTTTTTAAGACTCATGTCTTCAGTTTCTCTGCCAATGCAGCAGATTGCAAAACCTGCTTCACCTTTTGCACACACGACTGTTCTTTCATGCCCTGTCGTGAAAGCATTCATCTTGTCCAATCAATCTTTCTCGGCGCTTAACTGTCCAAATGTAGCTAGTAAGATACTTTCTTGTCTCATACTTGATACTTAAATCCGCTCCGTTACCTCCTCCCTGCCAAGTATTCGCCTATACCCCTTGAATGACCTTTCGCCACGTCGCTATCCTCTCTAACATTACTTATCATGCTTCTTGCATCTGCCAACTCCCACCTTTGACAAACCCTATTATAGCCTTACTATCTTGGTAAGTGCTCCTAGCTGTAAGCCTTATTTCTTGTACCTATATGCAGTTTAGGTTGACTCACGGTAGGCGCGACATTGCCCTGCTTGCTGGTTATGCTATAGCTACTGTGTTGCCTACTTCCTTACTGCAGGAACCCAGGCCTAAGCCTTCTATGCGCCAACTATTAAGTGCATCTTCTGAGTCCTTCGTGTACGGATGGTCTGGGCCGAGGATATACTTCTGTTTTCGAATGCATTGTTCCATTAGCCGGATGGCTTTCCCATTATCACCTTTGCCCTTAAAGGTGAACGCAAGGTTATTCATGCTGGTCAGCGTGTCTGGATGGTCCACTCCAAGTTTACTCTTGCTCGTCTCCATCACTTGCATCTTCAGCTCTTCCGCCTTGTCCTCTCGTCCTTGCATGCTGTATGTTACCGCGAGATTATTCATGCTGGTCAGCGTGGAAGGATGGTCCGCTCCAAGTTTGCTCTTGCTCGTCTCCATCACTTGCACAAACAGCGACTCCGCCTCTTCCCATCGACCTTGATTCC
>NW_022985206.1:310962-316422 GCF_010093535.1 Lindgomyces ingoldianus
ACGCCAGATTGGCCATGCTGGTCAGCGTGGAAGGATGGTCCACTCCAAGTTTGCTCTTGCGAGTCTCCATCACTTGCACAAACAGCGACTCCGCCGCACCCCACCGGCCCCTGAGGTTATAAGCACCGCCAACCAATGACATACTCCATAGTGTATCTTCATGCTCCCGGCCAAATACCTTCTTCCTCGCTCTCATTGCCGTAATCGACATTTCCTCTGCGTCAACCCCATTTCCAACTTGCTCCGCGTACCACGCCGCTCTGTATAGGATCGTAGCCCACATCTTCAATGACTCTTGACCCTCTGGCTTCTGAGTAACCGCCGATTTCGCATGCGGGAAGAGCACCTGGCATATTGCCCAGTTTTCGTATTTTCCAGTCGGAAACTTCGAGGAGAGATTTACGAGGAATTGACGCTTCCATTTTTCCCGCTGTCCGTGTGCTTCAAGCCATTTCCGGGTGGCAAGCTGAACTAACCCGTGCATTTCGAAACTGGATCCGCTCCCTGTGATAGAAATGAATGAGTAGTCTCGAAGAGTCAAGATGTCGTCCTCAAATTTATCGTCTCCATCCTTGCTTCTATTATCATCTGCACTGTTGTCATCACTGTCCTCGCCAGTGTTAATGTCCTCTAACGCGTCGCTATCGTGATCTCCCTGATTTTCCTGGCTATCGCTTTGCTCGTTTCGATTTCGAATTAGATCTTCCGGAATTCCCTGCCGATCGAAGAAGCTCATGAGTGATAGCAACTCTGCTGCCGATGTTTTAGTCTGACGAATGTGGTCAAAAGATAATTGCCATGTGATAATAATGGAGTTCTTTGCATCCCGGTCTCGGCGGAGCTGTCCCTTTTCAAAGTCGAGAAGACTTGCCTTCTTGCGATCACTCTTCCGAAACTCTTCTAGGTATTGTCGCACGGAGCAACGCGGAGCGCGGTGAGCGATGTAGGACGTAGCTTGGACCATGGCAAGCGGCATGAATTCGAGCGCAGTTGCGAGCTCGCTAACCCCGTCGCTCTCCTCGATGCCTTCCAGTTTTTTCTCCAGCAATGCTACCGCATCCGCCTTACTCATTGGCTGGACTGCGATTATGTCACGCCGCTCAACTAGCTCCAACGCTGCGCTTCTGCTTCGCGTCGTTACGAGAACGGCTCCATTTTGGCACCGCGGAAGATAGGATTCAAGTGGCCGCGAGCCCTCACTATTCAACCCTCCCTCTCCTTCAATACCTCCGTCGCCGTAGGATTTTAGGAAGAAGCCAGCATCATCGACATTGTCAAGTATGAGCACCCAAACCCTCCTCTCGTCGCGAAGCCAATCGTGCACAAGCTGAAATATATTGGCTTTTGGGTTCTTTCGGCCGGGAAGCTTGAGAAAGTTTGCAATGTCTCGGTAGCTATTCTCAAATCGCGCTGCGTTGCTCGCGTGGACCCAGAATACCCACGTATTGGGTGAGCGCTCTCGGGTGCGGTATGCGTATTCGATGGCGAGCTGCGACTTGCTGTAGGATGTTAGCTACCGCCGAGGACACTCTTTGTTTTTTCTTACCCGACACCCCCCAGCCCCACAAGAGCAGTCCGAGAGCCTGGTACAGCACATTTTCGATGGATCTGGTCGAGTAGATCTCGTTCGATAAAATCATGGTCTTGACTAAATGGCACGAAGGCTGACGGGTCCGGTGGAGTCTCTGGTCGTTCTATAGTAGGGTTAGGCCGTCGTTAGCGTCGAGCGTCTAGGAGCCCTCGCAACCCACCAGGAGGGAGGTGGAACTCAGTGCTGACCGGCCCGTTGATGATGCCAGCTTGAAACCCAGAGTTTCCCTCACCAAAAGACATCGGGGAGGCCATCACAGCAGTTGGCAGTCTAATTGACGGTTGTTGGTGACAGGTACGACAAAAGCTCAGCCTGGTGATGAAAGCGCTCCCCATCAGCCCAGTCAAGGCTGAGGCTAGAGGGTCGACTCTCCATCCTCAAGGCCGTTTTACAAATGAGCTGCCCACTTCCACCATTCGTCCCAGGCACATCATCAAGCCAACCAGTGTCGTTCCTGATGCCTCATTGAACAGCTGCCCTCAGATGGATCGTCCCGAGCTTGAATGACATACGAAGGACGTGGACTTGGCGTTCGTCGCTCCATAATTGGCGCAAAGCCCAGTTAAGAACACCATTTGATTGGTGGCTATATTAAAGAGAACGATCAGTGGTTAGAGGCCCGATTTAACCTTGAACGAGGCCTTGCGCTCACGGCCGTCCTTCCGTGCTCTTCACACTTCCGCAAATCCTCAAAATCGAGGGTTGCGAGTTGTAGGAACGGTGTTCTCCCCTCTATACCCACTGCTTAGTGCACATATTGCCCCCGTTGACACTCCATCTCAAAGCAAAGCACATCCCCTTCGCTAGTTTGTTGCGGATCGTTGCATCCTTCATCAGTTGATTTGCAGACGCAATCAACGCCTGGCATATGGCTGGGTCATCTTCCTGCGGATCTCACTTGCGCCGATGGACTGGTACTTTAACCTCGTTGCAGCTTACACTTGCTTCGTCGTTGCCAGAATATAGCACATTAGGTTGATACAACCTGTCGCTGTCCAAGTCGGGTCGCTGCAATTCCTGCTCAAGCCTCGGATTCTTTTGGATAACAGGTTTGATTGTACTCTTGGTGCTGTGCCTACTAATCTTGGGCTGCGTTGCGAGAGCACTGACCGCTGTTCACAAGAATGCTGGAGGTTGGTCCAAGAATTTGGTGTATTGGAAGCTCTTCTCCTCCACTGTCCTAGCAAAGTCACTAGAACACGCCACCTTTTCTATTGCGAGGAGATCTGACAACAATATCGCCAAGACAAATACCATTCGCCTCCGTAGGAGCACCGCTGCCCATGCTGGCCATTAAGCCGACTCTGATATTGAGAAAACTATAGACCATATCTCTAGTAACGCTGCCGGCGGTCAAAATGCCGGATTCCTCATCAGGAAGTACGGCATGGCTATTATTGTCGTTTTGAGACACACATTCAAGCCCTTCATGATCTCAACGCGAAATAGCTGGGCTGCAACGCTTTCGCGGGACAAGGCGCAGATCCAGCCGATTGGGTACTCTAGTTTTAGCATGTTGACAATAGTTTCGTTGCTAAATACCATCTTCAAATTTAATAGCTAGCCCTTCCGTCCATCTCTTTCATGATCCAACGGTGATGTTACTCACCTACAGTTCAGACTAGAGAGAGCGCTCGACAAGATGACATTGCAGGCTGAGGTTATGGTGCCCCTCGCATAGAGGGCAACGTCGGGCTCGCCCGCTTCGGCCTCGCGCCCCGCACCTTCATCTGATAATACAAGTCTCATTTCAAGTTACTATTGGCTTGCTAGAGAAGAGTCTGTCGCGTCGAATCGACTCTGGACTAGCAACCAAGGTAGGGGCGGACAGCTCATTGACAAAGTCGCTGTGAGGACAGCCCAGCCGAAGTTCCAGTCTCAGCCTCGTCCGGGCTGAGCTCAAGTGCTTCATTACGCCAGGCTGAAGTTGCTGTCGTTGTGCTATCGAAAACCATCCGCTCCGACTATGGCCGCCGCAATATCCTTCGGCGATGCCAACTCCGGCTTCCAAGCTGGCATCATCAACGGCCCGGTAAACGCTGAGTTCCATCTCCCTTATGGTAAGTTGGCACAGATCCCAGGCGATCGGCGCTAACTACGGGCCGACCCCAGAACGGCCAGAGACTCCACCTGCCCCGACAGCGGTCATACCGTTCAGTCGCGACCAGCAATTCGTCGAACCGGGGACGATACTCAAGCAGATCGATCAAAAATGCGTGGTTCCAGGCTCAAGAACTGCGCTTGTCGGTCTAGGTGGCGTGGGGTAAGTACGACCGTAAGTGACACCAGCCGCACCTAACAGTTCACAGCAAGTCGCAACTCGCCATCGAATACGCATACCGCACCCGAGAGCGCTCACCCAATACGTGGGTATTCTGGGTCCACGCGAGCAACGCAGCGCGATTTGAGAATAGCTACCGAGACATTGCAAACTTTCTCAAGCTTCCCGGCCGAAAGAACCCAAAAGCCAATATATTTCAGCTTGTGCACGATTGGCTGCGCGACGAGAGGAGAATTTGGGTGCTCATACTTGACAATGTCGATGATGCTGGCTTCCTAAAATCCTACGGCGATGGAGGTATTGAAGGCGAGAGAGGGTTGAATAGTGAGGGGTCGCTACCACTCGAATCCTATCTTCCGCGGTGCCAAAATGGAGCCGTTCTCGTAACGACGCGAAGCAGAAGCGCAGCGTTGGAGCTAGTTGAGCGGTGTGACATAATCGCAGTCGAGCCAATGAGTAAGGCGGATGCGGTAGCATTGCTGGAGAAAAAACTGGAAGGCATCGAGGAGAGCGACGGGGTTAGCGAGCTCGCAACTGCGCTCGAATTCATGCCGCTTGCTATGGTCCAAGCTACGTCCTACATCGCTCACCGCGCTCCGCGTTGCTCCGTGCGACAATACCTAGAAGAGTTTCGGAAGAGTGATCGCAAGAAGGCGAGTCTTCTCGACTTCGAAAAGGGACAGCTCCGCCGAGACCGGGATGCAAAGAACTCCATTATTATCACATGGCAATTATCTTTTGACCACATTCGTCAGACCAAATCATCGGCAGCAGAGTTGCTATCGCTCATGAGCTTCTTCGATCGGCAGGGAATTCCGGAAGATCTAATTCGAAATCGAAACGGGAAAAGCGATAGCCAGGAAAATCAGGGAAAGCATGATAGTGACGCGTTAGAGGACATTAACACTGACGAGGACGATGATGACAACAGTGCAGATGATAATAGAAGCAAGGATGGGAACGATAAATTTGAGGACGACATCTTGACTCTTCGAGACTACTCATTCATTTCTATCACAGGGAGCGGATTAAGTTTCGAAATGCACGGGTTAGTGCAGCTTGCCACCCGGAAATGGCTTGAAGCACACGGACAGCGGGAAAGATGGAAGCGTCAATTCCTTGTAAATCTCTCCTCGAAGTTTCCGACTGGAAAATACGAAAACTGGGCAAAATGCCAGGTGCTCTTCCCGCATGCGAAATCGGCGGCTACGCAGAAGCCAGAGGGTCAAGAGTCGTTGACGATGTGGGCTACGATCCTATACAGAGCGGCGTGGTACGCGGAGCAAGTTGGAAATGGGGTTGACGCAGAGGAAATGTCGATTACAGCAATGAAAGCAAGGAAGAAGCTACTTAGCCAGGAGCATGAAGATACCCTATGGAGTATGTCATTGGTTGGTGATGCTTATAACCTCAAGGGCCGATGGGGTGCGGCGGAGTCGCTGTTTGTGCAAGTGATGGAGACTCGCAAGAGCAAACTTGGAGTGGACCATCTAGATACGCTGATCAGCGTGGCGAATCTGGCGTCGACGTACAGGAATCAAGGTCGATGGGAAGAGGCGGAGTCGCTGGAGGTGCAAGTGATGGAGAC